>NC_053166.1:53205377-53505377 GCF_016835505.1 Polypterus senegalus
GAACTCTTTAGAAAATCATGGTATTATTAGAAAACACGTCGAAACTTTAAGTTGTCATCATTTTTGCCTTTTTCTTCCGGTGTTTCCACAACGACCTGGCGAGAAGAATTGAGGAGACTTAAAAATCTTGTTGTCCTAAAGTTTGATCGTCGCATAGTAAAACTGGTTGTTCTACGATCCTGTATGCTATAGGACGTTTCCACTTTGTATTAAGTCGGATTTTAGAACTAATGCACGTCTGACCGATTTTGTTGTCTGAAAACTGATAAATAAAAAGGTCCGTTTTACTTAAAACAGTTTTTAATAACACACATTGTGCTCATTTTTTTCACATACTGTAACTTGATATTTTGCATACAGTAAATGGATTTTATAAGTCCTGCACAAACTATATTTGTGCATTGTTTATTAAAAAGAAAATAAATAAATAAGCCAGTTTTACGCCTTTAGAACAATTTCAGCGAATGTCTGTAAATCTCTCCAGACGTGTTATTTGCACGTTGGAGAAAATCCTAATGCTAATCGTATGACAGAGTCCGTTACACTCTCAATGCCGTAAAAAGATGTCTTCTCCGAGTAGTGCTCTTTGATCCGGTCTCTCAAGGTACATTTCCATCTGTGTCTTCTCGACCTAAGTCTGGCATAGCATCCCGATTAAATGCCCTTGGATTATGCTCCTATCCAGGCGCTACCAAGCCCTGATGCCCGTTAGAGATGAAACTCCGCCGCCCTGGGTGTTACTGAGCTCCAAGTTCATATAGCTGCCGTTGGAGGGCGCTTGCTGCACAGGGTGCACGGCAGCAGAGGGGTAGCTGCAAGGGTAGCTGCTGTTGCACGCAGGCCCGGGGTAGTTGCCGAAGGCAGGGTATGTGTTGTACGTGTAATGGTTTATGCCCACGTTATACGAAGTGCCATACGCAGCCGAATCACTCAAACAAGGTTTCCCATCTCGGACCAGGACAGGGACGGCGATGCGTCTTGGAGGTGGAATACCCACCATTTCCAGACTCTGGTCTTGCCGCTGCCGTTTACACTTGTACCTGCGATTCTGGAACCAGATTTTAACCTGGGTGGAAGTGAGCTTCAGCACGTTGGCTAGATGATCTCTCTCTGGGGCCGACAAGTACTTCTGTTGTTTGAAGCGCCTCTCGAGCTCATAAACTTGGGCCTGAGAGAAGAGCACCCGGGGCTTCCGTCGTTTCCTCTGGCGGGGCCTCTCCTCGCCTTCCTCCTTCGATCCGCAACAGCTCTCTAAAATAGACAGGAGGGAGACACAGACAACGCGTTATCCTAGCAAACTAAAAGTTAACACTTGCCCTGGATTTATTGCTGCTATTTACGCATCATTATGTTGTTTAATGATTAATCCAGTATATCTTAATTATATGACTGATTATGTTCAGCAATATGAAGTAATACATAAATAACTTTAAAACACCCGAAAATAAAGTATTGGTAATAACGACACAAATGAAAACATAAACCACAATGGTCCATTAACAAGGTGTACGCTAAATATTTAGGCAATCCTTTGCACAGCCTTTAGAAAAAAAAAGTATTCAGTTAATTTTATTAAGTATAGGCTTTAATGAAGGAAAATATATTATTATCATTGTATCTATAATTATTACTTATTTATACTGCTTTTGTTTATTGAAATATTAAAGATGTACATTTCCTAGGCTACTATTTGTAAATGTAACTTTATGGTTATCTCTTTGAAATATGTATTACCATATAGTAACCAGCGTGGCAATGCATATTTGTATGAATGTTATACTTTACATTTAAGGTCGTCACTGTTCTGTGCGATAAGATTAACTAATTCACGTTAAGTGCGAATTGTAAGCAGGAAAGTATAACCTCATCTACCACTTAATATGCCCTGCATGTTACATAAAATTTAGTTCACTAATTTTACACCTGACCCAACCGTATACCTTTTTCAGCTTTTGACAGCACGTTTTGAGTCCCAATCTGATAAAAAAAGGTAACATTTTGCCTTGTATGAGAAATATACTAACCACTAGAAGTGCTGGCCTAGTACAGTACAGTATCTGCATATATACATTATTCAACAAGTGTGGCCCCTAAAGTCTTGCGTATGGAGAAGTTCGGTCTTCTCCCATTTTAGATACGTACCTTTCCTCTTGTTTTCTTCGTATACCTTTTCTGTTTTGGTTTCTTTACTGATATCCGTTTCTAAAACATTTTTTCCATAAATGGTAGCAGTGAAATCCACAGTTTGGGTTTTGTGCGCCTTGCTCTGCTGTAGGTCTTCAAGAAATATAGATGTAGCTACGGGCTCTTGTGTATAGTTCTCCTGTTTGAACCTTGCATGCATACAAGAAGAGGGGGACAAAGCGGCGTCCATTCTAGACAGGTCGAGTGAAGCTATCTCTTCGTGGGACTGTTCCAAATTTAGAATATCCTTGACAGAAAACGGAGTGGAGGTAAGCGGACTTGGAAACATGACCGATAACTATCCGAAGAAAACTGAAATAGTAATCACACAAAGACAAAGCAAAGGCAAAAGGAATGAGGCGGCAGTTCAGAGGAGGGACATCTTAGCTGCTCTCTCTCTCTCGCGTCTGCTTTTTCGGGTATACACTCCGGAGCTTTGGATGCACAGCACTAAAGGAGGGGCTTTACGTCAGTCCTCGGAGGTACGAGAAAATGCGGACAGCTTCCCATTGGCCTTGTTTACAAGTATGACGTCACGGACATGCAGAAACAGGTGACCTTAAAAGTGTATGTCAAAAGCATCATTCAATCAAAGTGATACTGATACAAGCTAAATGTCGGGCGGCAAGGTGGCGACGTAAATAGTGCTGCTACCTCACAGCTTCACGGACCTTGACAGCAGACCCCCGCGCCCCCATCCGGGACTGGCTCTGTGGCGTTCGCATGTTATTCACTTTTGTAAGAGTGCACCCTTATAAAGTGTACTTGCAAAAATACTTTAGAATTGTTCTTCCTGGCATGTCAGAGGGTTGTAGTGTCCTGTGGGAACTTGCTTCTTCCATATACCAAATGCCTCCATCATAAAGACTTGCATGTTTCGGTTCTGTATAAGGCAAAACAGTCTGATTCAGGGAATTGATGTGAATGGTATATTGCTCCAGCAGACCCCCGTGACCCTGTAGTTAGGATATAGCGGATTGGATGATGGATGGATGGATGTTCGTTGTATTCTTAAATGAAATATACGTGCGTTCTGTCATGCAATTGATGCGACTAATATTAAGAAATCTCTGGTACGCCTTTTTGTGTGTTCCCGGTCAGTTTAATTAATTGTAGAACAGACTTCGTAACTCAACACATTATACTGATAATTTTCATGTGCAGGGCATTTTTTATCAACATTTTATTTTTTGTTACTCCCTATAGTAATTAAATTTACATGTGAATGAAAACTTGAAGTATAATTGCTTTTACTTATGAAATTATCGTAACGAAGGGGAATCATTTGTTACTTTTAGAGATAAAGTCACTACCACTTTTTTGCTTCTTTCATTTATATTTCTTAGTCTGTATTTACTAGGATTGAAATAATATAAAAATGTTTACTGGTGTTAAAACTAATTGACAAATTACTAATTTTGATTAATTTACTGCTATTTTTTGATATGCCAATATTGATCAAGTCCTATTTTATACTGTGATAAAATGTAACAATCATGGGCTGGACTGAAGGAAAGGGTTATATGAATAATAATAATAATAATAATAATAATAATAATAATAATAATAATAATAATAACAACAACAATGTAGGGTTGCAATTTTCATTACGCTATAACTTATTAAGTTTATTACATAGAAAGTCACCCGAAACAACCCGGACCATCGAGAAACGTGCGAACTGACGACATGAAGAATCGCCTTCGCGTAGAACTGGCATCGTCCCCGCATAAGTCAAAGTCATCCAGACGATCTGGATCTGCATAATTACATCTGGACCACTCTGTAGTAATAAGCGAAGTTATGTATATAAGTAGAACACTATTTTTTCACTAAGCAATTAAATATACAAACGTTCTAGATCTCCACGCCAGCATTTAAATTAATCTTCCCTTTTTTATTCAAAGTTTCTTTGTTTGTGCATCTGAAATAGATCCACATAAGCAAGCGGGGTTTCTTAAACGTGACTCATTGGAAGAGCCGCTTTGTTGAAAGCACAGGCCGAGCACTCAAGCGCTGCCTCGGATTTCTCTCGATGAGCGCACGCACCTCTTCTGAGAGTTAAACGTGCAGAAGAAGAGGAGATGCAAGCTTCTCCCAGCCTGCCTGAGGTTTTGTCAATGGTTTCGGTAAGCGTTTCAGAGGCAGGAAGCATCCGTATCTACCTGAAAATGAAACTGTCAGTAACTAGAGCGAGACTGATATTAGGGTCTTAGAGATGAGAAGGCGACAGAGTAAAAGTAAGTAACCACAGGATCCTCTTCACTGTTCAGTGCCATAGCACTATAACACATTTAAGGCGATCTGACACCTGAACATGTAAATCGATTAGGATTTAACCCTTTTCTGTTGTTTCTCTTATTTATAGATCATAAGCCATGAAGTTTTTAGGTAGTAAATTAAAATAGAAGGGAAAATCGAATAAGTATCTTGAGATCTTACAAGGAGTGTTATACTTAATCTAAATTTTGTACGTTTGTTTATTAATGTTAATAACTGAATCGGTTAATTTAGCTGGATGTTATACCTGCGGTAATTCACATCAAGCCTTTGCTCATCCTTGAACGAGGAAATAATTAATTAAACTATAACTGTAGAAAAAAAGTCCCTTTCTATAGCGCATATTTGTAAAATACATTTGTACAGTTTGTCACTTGCAGTCCGAACGTAATGAGACTAAAACAGTGCATTGTGTACTGAAAGCCCCAAAGTAATGAAACTTAATTCTAAAATTATTCAGTTATACGACTTTTAAATATTTTCATTTTTGTACAGTACTATGCCGAAGATACGAAATGTGCCCAATTTATTTGGATCATTGCTTAAGAGTGTTACTAATGATTAAAAGAGACACAAGACCTGAAGCGGCACTTTCGTTTTGGACTGGTACTCTTTATTATCTGGGATAAGGTGCTCTTAACATCTGAAGTAGTCACATCCGTTTCAATTAAAATTCCTGTTTAAAAAGAAACGTCTCTTCACACTTAGAAGACTAGTATTATATAAAAGGATCTCCAGAGGCCACTATGAAGCAGTGTTACTTGATTCAGCTTTGCTGTTAATTACACAGTTGAAAGCTAAACTAAACATTATTTTTTCCCATGTACACTGTGTTTGCAAAATATGTATATTTTTACAATGGCTATTAAAAAAATATGGAATTGTCAAGTGCCGAAAAATTAATTAATCTTTTAAATTGTAATATTAGATAACCCTTATTTTATCTCATAAATTAACCAGAGGATTGTTACATTGTTTCATAGTTTTTTTGTAGTTGGTTATTCTATTTTTTATTTATTTATTTATTGTAGTTTTATATTATTTTATACATTGTATATTTTTTTAAAGTTTTTTTTTTAACATCCGCTGCATTTTAAAATATGCTAAATCGACTTAAATTTTAAACAGGGACCATATACGACTGAAAGGCTTGCAGCACAAAATCAGAGTTATTAAGTTATTTGTTTCTTTATTTTCACGGTGCACGGTTTGTACAATATAATATAGAACGTGCATTTAGATTTATACGTTTCGTTAAGGGACAAAAAACAATTCATATAAATAAACTTTAGCGCAAATTTCAGATCCGTGCTTTCCGGACTGTCCAGTACGTAATCCCGTGTGTCACTTATTGTCTGATGTTTATTTGTGCGATGTTTGTTTCACGAAAAATAAATGCTGGAAGACTCCAGTGCGGAGGTAGCAACTCAAGCAACTGTCATTTAATGACGCTAAGCGTCCACGTCGTGTAACATATACACTGAGGGGTGCGCTGAGCGATAATTAGAGGCTTCATTAAAGCCCCAGGAGACACCAGTAGGAGACAGACGGAGTTATCGTCCTCTTTATCTGTAACAATGCATCACATTTAGTACTGTAACTGAACATCGAAAGGCTCTTTGTCTCGAATTTTTGATCGCTGTTTATAGCTTTGCTGGTGCGAACGCTCTGAAAAATGAACATTAGTTCTCCTTGACACTACTAAATCAACAATTGAGCCACACTGAAGCAATAACTATGTGGAATTAGGTAAACAGTCGGCCTCGTTAAGGAAAACTGTTTCTTGTCAAAGTGACTGATACATCTTCAATATATACACACACCTCAGATATATTAGCGTTAATATCTTTTTTTTTTTTTTTTCTTTTTTTGAGTTCGAAGCACAATTTACTATTAACATTGTCGCTTTGGTTGCGCAATTTGATTTGCGCGGCTGCCCCATCGGGCCGGGAGATGCAACTCCTGGCCAGATCACAGTCAGTGGATTTCGCAGGTTTGCGGTTTGCTTCTTCACAACCTAAAGCAGGGGTACTCAGCTCTAGTCCTGGAGGTCTGTAGTGGCTGCAGGTTTTCATTATAACCAGTTTCGTAATTAGAAGGCAGGTATAACAGATAATAAATCTTAATTGGCTTATTAGTGCTTTCATTCTTCCAAGACAAAGCTTGCACATTGTAGATTTTTCGTTTCCTGAAAAAAAAATATCCAAGTATTGTGGTCTGCATGGAGCAGATTTGTACCTCTTGATCCTTCCATTCTCTTTCATTTATATGAAAAAAATATTAACACAGCTACATGTTTACATGGAAGCAAGTTAGCTGTAATGTTGGTGATTCCTTCATCGTTTGCATCTCATTATTAACTGATGGTTAAGTAATTGCAGCATCAACTAAAACCTTAATGCAGCTGTTTAAAACTAAAATAGGCCACGAAGGGTTCTAAATCGTAACTAACTAGTTAACTAAAACTAAGGCATATTGCTTTATTAGTAAATAAATGGGTTGTAATTAAACGGATTTAAACAAAAACCTGCAGAAATTGCGTACCCCTGTCCTAAAGATTGGCGTGTTGGTTTGAGATCAAACCAGCAATTAAACCAGTTCAGAAAATAGGATCATGAAGATAGGTATACCCATTTTTTTGTATTGTTTAGTGATTATTCGCAGTCACAATTAATGGGGTTTTAAAAATTGAAAAACTAAAGTCATGTTCAGCAAGGTTCCAATGCCCAAGTGAAGTCAACATTTCTTGAACTACATAATAACAGTGGAGCTTATAACATAAAATATCCGTCATCAATAATTTATTTCTCACCCACCGCACACACTTTTTCTCAACACTCTTAAACCAAACTGTGCTCAAACGCTTGAGCTGTCTTTTATATACATACACGTATAACCACGATTGCTTTTCGACCGAATTACAGCAACTCAGTTTTTAATGGTTTCTTTGCCCAGAAGTTCTGGTAAAGGCCAAAGTGATGGAAATATCACCATGTCTACCGATTAGAGTAATCAGGGGTAAATGAAATGGCGATAGAAATAGTATCGAATCAGGCAAATCATTTGAGAGAACACAGCGCCACGGAAAACAGAGCTGTTAATTTCAGCACTTCAGGTTATTTGTCATCGTCACTTAAATCATTTGAGCCAGCCAGCCAACCAACTGAGATCATCAAACACCTGACTTGGCTCAATCTCCCTAGACGTCTTTTGCATCTCTTGGTCTACATTAGCTTCGAGCATCACTCTCTGGAACCTTCTGTCTGTCAAGTTTTATCCGCGTGCTCATTCTACACTTCAAGCACACCGCTTCTTGGCCACAATTCGTTTATTTGCCCAGGAATTGCATCGTCTGATATGATTCGCCTGTAACAGTAGTGTAGATCCTAGCCTATTGTCACTTCATGTACTGTGATATACTGTTTTGCTCATCATTATGTACACTCCTTTACCCTTGTTTCCTTGTGATGATGTAATTTATTAACTGCTCTATTAACATACTGATCTATTGACCGCCTCTGTCTGATGCACAAATGCTAGCTCCGCTCCCACCTCCGATCCACAGAGTGTCCGCGAGTATGCCTCGTAACTCCCCGCTGCTGTGTTTAAAAAAAAGTAATACATGTAATTCGTCTTGGATAACTGGGTTCGGCTAAATATCCGCCGATAATAATAATAATAATAATAATAATAATAATAATAATAATAATAATTTTATTTATATGGCGCCTTTCACATACTCAAGGCGTAGGAAATAAAAGAGATTCAGATTATGACTTCTGCTGTTCCAGCGGTTCTGAGTGTCTTCCTTCGGGACCAACTGTGCCAAAGGGTTTTAGTTCCGCGCATGCAAGCTATTGTCTCTCTTTTTTTTTTTTTTGGTGTCAATACAAAATTTACAAATTGGATATGCTAAATATTTACGGAGAGAAGCAGGAATTTGAATGATAGATTGGGTAAGAATTCACTGTTTTTGCTTTAAAGTGTTTCATTTTTAATGTTCTTCTTGTTTAAGATATACCAAAGTGTGTAAATGACATATCGGCATTCCGTGTTATTTACTTTGCTCTGCCTATCATTAATTATCAGTTAATAAAATGAAGAGGGAACATTCCACAGAAAAAGCGAATTAAAAAGAAAAGACAAAACAACGTTAAGTTTTGAACTTGCAGCAAAAAAAAAAAAAATCTTATAAACGTGCGGTAAATTTCACACTGCCTTTTCTGGAAAAAAAAATACAAATAAGGGGCAACGAAATAAAGAGTGAGATACACGGAAGGTAAAATGATTCACTGGCTGTTGTTTGGAACGAAAAACCCGCCGGCGTTGGGGCCCCAGTGAATGAACTTGAAAGCCACTGCCGTGATCAGCCCGACGAGGCTCTGCCTCATTCAGATGGCCTGACCTCAAGTGGCAGCGCCGGGGTCTGGAGTGTAACACGCCGCCGACTTAGTAAGACAGGACTCTGTTGGTTGTTATCATTATTTTTTGGGATCATGATGATTTAATGCAAGGTTAGCTCACATTGAATTCAAAGTGTATTTCTGAAATAATTGCGGTTAATGTGTTTTTAATGCCAACTGAATTTAATAAAGTTCGCATGATACGATATACAAAGCATCCGCCCATTTTCAAAAGCTAGTCATTAAAATTTAGGGCCTGTACCCCTGCTTAAATCATATGTCCTCAGAATAACTGGAGATACAAAAAAGTAATTTGGGATGCACTCGTCTTTGGGGTTTAAAGCAAATACTCTACTCCTGTCATAAAATTATTTTAATGCAATGCAATTGAAATCATTTTCTTGGTATTATGGGTTAATTACACAAAGCAGATGTTTTATTTTTGAAGACAACTGAGGAAATGAATTGTGCATCGCTAAAATAAGCCCCATATATTGGGGCTTTGATAAATAATGAGTAATAATGTTTTGGACAATAAAACAGCTTGAATGTGTTTTTAAAATAGTTAGTTATTTATGTATTTGGAAGGGGACTCGTGTTTTATTAACATCACAATAAATTCTAAATATTTCATTGATGCTGGTCTAATTTAATGTTTAAAGATATCACTACTGATCTAACAGCCTAACGAAATAACCAGATAAACCAGATTAGAAGATATGATTTCTTCTTTCTGTAAAATTCCAGTTTCTTCTTGGTGTTTTGCTTTTGTATTTGTCTATAGCCACAGGATTTTGCTTTGCTCAAAATAACATTTTTAATACGTGTGTTTGTGCTTTAACTGTGGTTTAAAACTACAACCTGCTGTTTTTTGTATTAAGTTAAAATGGAGCTACACTAAAATTTAGCTCCACAAAAGCCCTACCTTTGAACGAGACGGATTTAGTTTGTGTGAGAGGACCGTAAGTATCACAAACGAGAGGAGACCGGTCAGCCCTTCAACTTCTTTTGGTTTAATGCATACCCGAGATGAAGAAGCTTTTTTACGTTAAAAGCGAGAGATTTTCGTCTTCATGATCCGTTTGGTTCTAAAGCTACTCGGCATACTCACTCGTTTCGTACGAAACCCCCGACTCGACACTCGTCAGCGCTGCTCTGAAAACTGAGTCTCTGATGTCGGTCCTGGCAATGTGTACACCAAACATTTTTTTAGAATAATAAATTATTGATTGTTCAAAAGGACTATAAAGGGATGTCTATCACTATTCTTGACTAAGTAATACTTAACAGAATTTGTACGTAAAATGGACAGAATGAAATAAAATATTAAAATAGAAAAAGGGCACATTAAAATAGTTTTCACTGAATCACTTTAATTGACCAGACAACCTCAGCTGTACACAGAAGACAAAGGATATTTTTTTTTTTCTAAAAAGCGCAGTGATTCATTAATTTGTTCAGCAGGTGTAGTTTATAACCACCCACCGCGTCAAAAAATAAAAAAAGTTACAAAAAAAAAAACAACAAAAGAACCGACGACTGCACTTATTGACGGCATTCCTTTCTTCCGATAAACCCCATATTCATTTGTGATTGATTGCTTTAATCACTTTACCCGATGTATTACATAAAACATGCTTTCAATAAAGTTCATAATGCCAATCATAACGCATGAATCGCTCAGATGTACTGGACGACTCCTTCATATTACGTGGGAAGGATGCTCATTAACAAGGTCGACAACAAGGAAGACACGTCTGATATATCTTGTATAATGCATTTTAGGCCTACTTCACTTGACTGAATGTATTGGCCCATTAACGGCGAGCTTCACCTTGAACATGCAGAAAATAAATTTACTTAAGGACGCAGTTAACTGAATATATCTGAAGCCACATGAGTTATTATACTTTGGTTCATAATTATCGCTAGTTAAGATACGTGTTTCTAATGATTACTGTAAGCGGTTCGGAAATTGACGGATGCATAGATGGAATAAAATTGTCTGTTTCTGTATGTGCTTAATGCAATGACAATAAAATCCCGTCTAGACCATCTTGTCTGTAGAGGACTACCGGATGTCAGTGAACTAACGGTGTTGTGTCATTTGTTAGAGCACGTCTTTCTTCGGCACATTTTCCCACTTCAGATAAAGAGAAAGATAGGGATTCCTAAAAACTTCCTGTGGCTAGAGGTCTAATCGGTGTTGGAAGTTGAAATCTGCTGTGGTATTTTATCTGAGCTCCGGGTGCAGCCGACGCCACGAGCATTAGGGAGCAGACTGCCGTCCTTCCGCCCTCTTCACAGACTGTCACTCAGAAGCCTTCCTTGTGCTCGTCCTTCCACGGGCAATCGAGTTGCAAGTGCTCGGGGTCACCAACGTCAAATAAATTAAGAGAAGTTTTCAGAAGATCTATCTATCTATCTATCTATCTATCTATCTATCTATCTATCTATCTATCTATCAATCTATGCAATGTTTTTACGAGTACATTTTAAGTGTTACTTTAGCATTGTGAGATTTCTTTCACTAGCCATTTTGCGATCTTTCCGAATTTTTTCTTAAAAATATATTCATAGCACGGTTCAACTTATTTTCTGAAACCGCCTTTCACTGTGAGGATCGCGGTCCTAACACATATGATTTCCAATTAACATTTTCATTACATATGATAATATAAATATATACCCTACGAGTCAGCTAATTTGGCGGTAGTGTAATTGTAGAAATAAAAAACAGATATATTCGTACAGTATAGGCATTAAAACTGTTGTTTTAATTAGTTATGCCCATTTTTATGCAGCTGTTTATAGTTTTCGTCGAGTCTGTTTCATATACGCTTGTATTACTATACAGTGATTGATGTCTCTTCGCCGCTTTTCATGTCAAAAAAATCAAGAGCGCAGTTTGTTTAACATGGTAATGCAAAGAAGCGAAACCTATCGGTTTCCGGGGAAAAAAGCGACTGTTTCAGTGCACCAACTGCGAACGGCAAAGATATCGGGATTGAGACGGCGTTGGACATGTCCAATATCTTGCGTAACTGAAAAGTCTCAGTTGTTTAGAACATCACGGCTTTGCAATTTTGTATGAAACATGAAGACATAAATCGAGTGAAAGATGATATCCGATAATCTCTCTATACTGTATCTTTGGAATTAGCATGTAACAGAGTATTACTTTTGAAAACATCTTTATAAATAGACCGGCCTTGGTTTCTGCGGGCTGCGTTCGGTTTTCCCATACAAGGTTATTTAGCACTGCTGACTTCTCGGCGGCAGGCGGCACTTCGTTAACTTCAGGAAAAAAAAGGTTGCAGCGTTTTGTGTTATCTTCATTAAAGTGGATGGCCCTCAAGGCAATTAATTCGCGTGTGAATTGGTTCATACATTCGTTGTTTTGAATTTTACATATTAACGCTTCAATTACTTTTATAGCGTCCACTCGGAACATCTTCAGAGTCATAGGAACAACAAGTGTATTGTGTTACGCATGGGGGTGACTTCAAGTGTTTAATACTTAATCTGCGTCGAAATGCGATAATTGTATCATACCATAAAGATTAAACTATGCATAATTTACATATACAGCAATAAAATGCACACAGCATATTTATATCTTATAGATGAAATTATGTTCTGAAGAATGATCAGGTACATCAATAAAATTAATTTAACACAGAATATTTAATAAAAATCATGATTCACCACATATCAAAACAGGTTAGTCCTCGCACTTATTTTATACATGAACCAATTTGATCGAGAACACGATGAAAAGTCGCAAGTTGCATTATCCATTTATTGAAGAATCCAACAACTCCTATTGCACGACAAAAACTAATGGCTAAAAAATGCACGCGTTGCCGATGTCTTTCTGAGGCCTGCTCTTCTGAAATATATGACGTGCAGCGGCCTGTAGGCTCGGTTACGCATTTTATTCTTTCAATATCTGACTGCGTTAGTAATAAAATGCTTCAGTGAAATGTAAAATTAGTGGAAGACTAGCAACAGCGTTTTTTCACCATATATAGGCTATATATGTTTGTAAAATTATATTCACGTTTACTCAAACATGGCTTAATGGGCGCATACATTGTACATTAAGATTATTTTAGGTGTATTTTATCCATTCATTCATCCATTTTGGGTCCATTTTTTCTGTTAGGGGTTCGCAAACAGCCTGGCCATCTCTAGACGGGATGCCGGATTCAGTCCATTACATTTTGTACAGTCGTACCCACGTCTAACTGAACAATGTAGAGTTTTCCGTATCGGTGCACGTCTTTGGTATACTGTATTCCAAGAAAGGCCACATAAGCGCAGAGGTGCACGTGTAAACTCTACGGTTAAAACTAATTTCCCAGACGTGCCTATTGCTTCTATATATTATGTGCCTTCAATGTAAAAAAAAGTATACACTCTATGTTTAGCATTTTTATTGAAGTTTTGAAAGACAGTCCACTAAACGTTTTGTATGATTTCCCACGACACTTTACTATCACCAAACATCGCCGCATAGCGGTCATGATTGGTGTTGAAGGAATGTAAAGATCCTGTGATTCGTGCTCGACCTCTGCTTTTTACTACAAACCGATATAAATCGGAGTGTAAAAGAAGGTGTTACGTTATTGCATACTACCTGAACATTATAGCCTGGTGACATCTGGACGAAACGTGCTGACCCTAATTCTGCATTTATTTATCCACTTATCCTTATATCACCCAGTATCGTTTAAGACTAATACAGCAAATACAAAAACCCAGGCCACAGAGATAAGGGTATGGAAGTAGCTTGAACATTCTGTATACTGGCAGCACATGCGCAGAACATGGGAACTAAGGGCCATGGACAGCTTAGTCATTTTCATGGTGCATAAATAAATTTGAAGACAGAATCATATATTTTGTAGTGAAGAAACACTACGAGGTAAAAAAGCGGTTTCACCTCTCAAAGAATCTAGTGAAAATAGGAATGAAAAAATATTTTACATATTTCCAGTTTGAAACATTGAAATGCCTAAATAAATATAAAGGCTACAAATAATTAAGTATTTATAATACTACTCCATAATACTCTTTGAATAAGATTTAGTGCAACATTTTGGTGCGTCTCCTAAATAATTATACACCTAATGCAGCAGTGTTAATCAGTAATGAACAATGTTCATAAAAATCCAGTGATGGTCAGTGTCATCTTAACAGCATTATAGGCCCCCGGTCAAAGCAGTGCACTGGAACCTCTACCTACACAACCACTCAGCAAGTCACAACATACATAGATTAACATGGGGTCCCCAGGCAACTGCCCAGTGTGCCCATGTGTTAAGATGGTCCTGGTGGTAAAGATAAACCTGCTGAAGCATTTTGCGGCCTACAGTCTTTTCTTCATGGCTGTATTTTCATAGCATGACTGAAAGTAAACTTTTTTTTAGAATATAAAGGTATTTTTGTCAGGCGGCATAGATAAAAGGCATAAGTATTTGTTACAAGTTTGATATTTTATTACTGGCTGCCTCAGATGTTTTGCTAACTTTATATTTTATTTAGGTTCTTGATTGTTTTTTATTACTCCTTTCTTATTTTCATTTTTAAAATTACATTCTTTCCACATATGCAAAACTGTTTTTTTTACCTTTTAACATAAATTGAATTGAAACCCCCTGGCTTTTTGAACCATATATTAGCTTACTAAACTCCTCCAATTTATCAGCAGCATGTATGTTTGTCTCTGAGATAAAAGCATTAACTTAGTGACAGACTCAGGTTTTGCCACACCACCACAGTCACAAAGACATTCAGAAATAGTTATGTTGGTTTTCTGCCTTTCAGGAAGCAAATGTAAAGAAAACAATATAATAGTCTACAATGAAATAAAGCCACAAATATTCATTCAATATATACGTTTTCCTGCGAGGATCATGGAAAGTCAGAACCTGTCATGGCACCATTGGACTCCAAAAAATAACTAACCTTGAATGCGGCACCCATCCATCCCAATATTCACATGCATACACATACAGATTCCGGCTCATTCTTTCTTTGAACTGTTATATTAAGGGTCACAGGGAGTCAAAGCCAATCCTGACAGAAATGATATTCAAGGCAGGCTAAGATTCTGGACCGAACAGAAGTCCACCACAGGTCACACTTACCAGTCAGCTTACAGTTGTGTTTATGCTGTACCCTTAACGGATGGTGCAGTCAGAGTACTACACAGTTCACCAAATGCAAATCAGCCCTGGATAATAAATTCAGTGTATTTCATACATTTAAGACCTTTTGTAAGTACTAAAAATTAAAAGTAACAGTTGAATGAAGACTGAAAAATAACAAAATTGTGTTGCTCTCAGATCCTTGTATAAGATTCCATGTCAGTTTCTGGCAGAACTGGGACAGCTATCTGCTCAGCACCCCCTTGGACAATGCATAGTCAGTAGTATTTACGTCACATTTGTTAGTCTCATTGAGGAAGTTGATATGTGACAACCTGTCATATGCGGACATGAATTTAACAGGCTCTGTTTCCATCTACTTATCACTAGGAGTGATCACTGGCAGAAAAGAAAAGACAATAACGGGTTCATAAGTGCTAGTAAATGTGAGGACTAGAAATGTTCTCAGTAGTCATTGAAAACGACAGACAATTTATGACATGAACGATGTGGAAATCTCCAACCCAAACACAGACAGGCAGACACCAAATGTCTCAAATCTCACACGTTATTTACAACCCCTTTTCCCAACTCCACAACCAGTACAGTAATCACCACTAAAAGTCCCCTAAACCTCCTTTTCCCTCTTCAGCCGCACCCATCTCCTCACTCGCAAGCTCCGTCCTTTTCCACACGACTCCAGCTCCCCAAATGGAGTGAGGCAGCCCTTTTTATAGCACACCCGGAAGTACTCCAGGTACTCCACAATTAACATCCGGCAGCACTTCCGGGTGTGGCAGAAGTGTTGCCTGGGCATCCAGCTCCTCTTCTGGCAGCACTTCCGGGTATGGCGGAAGTGCTGCGGACCACAGTTCTGGAGCTGTCCAGGCACTCCCTGGTGGTGGCAACATCCCTCCATAGGGTTGAGCTTCCAAGCTCTGTGACCCCCATGTAATCTAGGTTGATATGGACACATCTGTTGGAACCCTTACAGAGCATTGAAAAAGTGCTGTGTGCCTCCTGAAAAGTGATGAAATGAAAAACAGTTGTCCCCTATATTCCTGCATTCCTTGGATATGTCATTTAGTAAAGCAAAGCAACTGTGAAATGAGATAAAATATTGCTTATTCTACACAGATATTCTAAAGTAGCTTGGACACGTTTGTTTTTACCCATAGGGAAGATCACAAATAATTGGATTAGAGGGATTTTTCAGACTATCTATTTACTTTAATTAGTATCACACAGGCCTAACAGTGGCACAGTGGTAGCGCTGCTGCCTCGCAGTTAGGAAACCCGGGTACGCTTCCCGGGTCCTATCCCTGCATGGAGTTTGCATGTTCTCCCCGTGTCTGCGTGGGTTTCCTCCGGGCGCTCCGGTTTCCTCCCACAGTCCAAAGACATGCAGGATAGGTGGATTGGCGATTCTAAATTGGCCCTAGTGTGTGCTTGGTGTGTTTGTGTGTGTCCTGCGGTGGGTTGGCACCCTGCCCAGGATTGGTTCCTGCCTTGTTCCCTGTGTTGGCTGGGGCTCCAGCAGACCCCCGTGACCCTGTATTCGGATTCAGCGGGTTAGAAAATGGATGGATGGATAGTATCACACATGTCTCCAATTGTGCGGTCAGTCATCCAGGCTATTTAAATGAAGAAAAGTAGTCACTCTTGCTGAACATGGACCAGAGAAAGCAAAGGAGAGAGTTGTCTGAGGTGATCAGAAAGAAAATGATAGATACGCATGTTAAAGGCAAAGGCTAGAAGACCATCTCCAAGCAGCCTGATGTTCCTTTGACAACAACTGCAAATATTATTAAAAAGGTCAAGGTCCATGGGACTGTAGCCAACCTCCCTGGACACGGCCACAATAGGAAAATCAACACCAGAAAAAATGAGCAGAAAGAGAGTTGAGAATGACAAACAAAAAGCCAAGGACAGCTTATAAAGAGATTGAAGCTAAACTCATGGTCAAGGTCCATCAGTACCTGATCACACCATCTGTTGCTTTTTGAGTGACAATGGGCTGAATGGAAAAAGACTTTAATGTTGAAAGCAAAACACGAAAATTCCATACTGGAATTTGCTAAAATGCATATAGACAAACCACAATGCTTCTGGGAGAATGTTCTTTGGACAGTTGAGACAGAACTGGAGCTTCCTGGCAAGTCACATCAGCTTTGTGTTCACAAACAAAAAGAATGAAGCTTTCAAAGAAAAGAACACCATACCTACTATGAAACGTGGAGGAGGCTTGGTTATGTTTTTGTTGCTGCTTTGCTGTGTCTGGCATGGGGTGCCTTGAGTCTGCGCAGGGAACAATGAAATCTCAAGACTATCAAGACATTCGGGAGTGAAATGTACTGCCCAGTATCAGAAAGCTCTGTCTCAGTTGCAGGTCATGGATCCTCCAACAGGATAATGAGACAATTGTGGGTTTTGGGCATGGCCAGTGTTTGGCTCTTGACGGTTAAGATCTTGGACTTGTGCTTCAATTATAAAAATGAAAGGAATTGTAACCAATTGTATCTCAAAGGCTGTAAATTGCCTTGGGTAAAGGCGTCAGCCAAATAAGTAAATGTAATGCCAAACACACTGAACTGATTCCCTCCTTATACCTGCTATTGCCAGTGCCCATGACCCTAAACATGGATAAAATGAGTGGGATGGATTAATTGATTGATTGCTGTTGCACTTGAGTAAGGCTGTAGAACTGATAATAGTGAGGATTCACACAGCAGTGATTTCCGGTTCAGTACTGTAAGCTGCCAGCTTATGAGTCAATGATAGAGAAGAAAGCCGTAGTGTGTTTTTCATGAAATACTGTGGAGTATACAAGTGCGGGTTGTCTGTAGTGGAGAATATGCCTTGAAGTTGTATGCTGAGAGTACTATCATTCCGGGGATATTGTCTGGGTTAATGGGGCAGTCATTTTCATTTCAGAGTGATTCCTTGTGTGTGTGGGGAAGCTGGTAGTGTGAATTTAAAGCTGTATTTTAGGAGGTGGAGACCATTTGAAATGGTGGTATTGCCATTGTCAGGATGTTGCGTGATTTCCAGAGATTTATTCCAGGTTCTTTTTGTAAAATAAAACTGCCTTTGAACAGTGCCCATGTAATGCATTATTGCAAACTACTGCCATAATCTGAACCCAAGGTTAAACCAAGCTAAGTCAACTTGCACCTGCATCTGCCAATTACTGGGTTGATGCCATTCTCCCACTTGTAGTAGGCACACACTGTACTCTGTTTCACATGATATTTGTATTTTATTCTCCTAATAGTCTTTCTTGGTTCATAAAGCCAGTTGTAGGTAAAGTGACTTTGCAGTTATGTCACACTGCTGGGGAGATATTTCTTCAGTGCTTGCTATGAAACATTTTCCTCCAAGAAATGCAGGAAAACATCAAGATCTTCTTTTAGTTAAAGAGGTCCTCAGTTTACACCTAAGGTTTTGTTGAACTCACTCATTATTTCTTTCCTGCACCAAAGGAGTTCTCATTTAATTAAATATGTTGTTTACTTATTTTTTACATGTAACATTTTTGAGCAAAAGTATCCTAATAAAGCTTCTTTTAACTGTCTAAATCATTGTGAACATCTTTGTATTTAATTCATAAGAAATTCTTACTTTTCCTGAACTTACTTGTTAAGATTTTTTCTTGTTATTTCTTCTTAAATCTACATAGATTTTTTTGACTGGAACGTTTATGTTTTAGCAAATGTAATAAAAAGTTAGGTGAAACTATACCTAACATATGCAAATTTCCTGTTTCGTTGTGGGGTGGCACAGTGTTGCATTGGTAGCGCTTCTGCCTCGCAGTAAGGAGACCAGGGTTCATGTCCCAGGTCCAGCCTGCATTGACTTTGCATGGTTTCCTCCCACAATCCAAAGACATGCAGGTTAGGTGAATTGCCGATCCTAAATTGGCCCCAGTGTGTGATTGGGGTGTGTGTCCACTCTGCAATGGACTGGCACCCTCTCCAGGGTTTGTTGCCTTGTGCCCTATGATAGCTGGATTAGGCTGCAGAAGAACCCAATGAACCTGTTCAGGACTAAGCAGGTTTGAAAATAACTGACTGTTTTGTTGTGATAGTAAAACTATATGACCTTATATAGCCAATCACGTCAACAGGACTCCATTTCCTAGCACCAACTGTGTCAAGAGCTATCTGTGACAATTGGGAACATCTAATCATGGCTCTAACTGATGACAGGAAGTGGTAGTTTTGCTTTGGTGTGCTTCACATTAGCGTGTGGGTTTCCTTACTTGCAGTGCATTAAGCTGCAAAACAAGTTAAAGGAAGAGAGAGAAAAAAAAAAGACTTTGAAATCAGTAAGGTAAGAAGTAGCATGTTCAAATGCTATAAAGGGCATTTGTCATTTTCTAACCAACTTAATCCAGACCACGGTCGTGGGTTGCTGGAGCATATCCCAGCTTGCATTAAGTGCAAGGAACGGAACAAAGGATGACTATAACGTTACCAATTCACTTAATCTGCATGTCTTTGGACTGTGGGAAGAAATCAGAGCACCTGGAAGAAACTCATGCAGGCACAGGGAGAACATGCAGACTCTGCACAATGAGGACCTGGAATGCAAATCCTGGTCTCCTTACTGTCACATGCCACCCTGCTATAAAGGTGACAGATGAATTCACAAGCAAATGTGCAGCTCACATATTTTATAATGGGAGGTGTGGACGTTAGAGGTCACTGTTGCCCCGTGTGACAGATAGGGGGTAGTATCGCTCCCTTGAACCCCTGTCCACGGCTCCAGACATCAAGTTAAAGTCTAAAAGTAGACTATATTTATTAACAACAGTGCACAAAGCACCCTCTCCTCCACAATAGTCATTAAATACACAATAATCACACTAATAATAAACTCTCCACCATTCCCAGGCGCGTTGTCCTCCTACCATCCAGCTCAGCTAGCTGTCTGGGAGCTGCCACAGTCCTTAAATAGTCCGTGACCCAGAAGTGCTTCTGAACCCTCAGTCCATGTGACTTCTTAGCACTTCCGGGTCAGATCAATACTCTTCTTTTTCTTCACACCGGAAGCACGTAATTCCCCTTGTCCGTGTGACTCGGACGCACTTCCGGGGCGTTGGGCAAATAATATTCTTTGCTCCTCCCTGCAGCTCCATCTAGTGACCCCTGGGGTATCCAGTAGGGCTGTGGATGAAAACTCCATTGTCCAGGATTCCCTGCTGGTCTTTGGGGCACCTCCATGCTGCAGGGAGGGCTCCATCTGGCGGCCTGGGGGTATTGGCCGGGATGACAAGCCGGCCATAGACCACACCCGTTAAACACAACAGTCAGATATGTGGATACAGGGTAAAAGCATAAAGAAGATCTTTTACTTATTTCTTCTTCTTCAAAGTGCCCTTTAAGCACTACAGCCACCATACACAAATAAACCAATAATATTTCAATACAATATTCTCCTCCATACCTCCCAAAAAGCTGTGTCACACTCCTCCCGACTCCAGCTTGCTTGCTGGGTCTCCAACAGTTCTTTATACAGTCCTTGACCCGGAAGTGCTTCTGTACTTCCGACCACGTGACTGGCTAGCACTTAAGGGTCTAATAAAGAACAGGGATTTTCTTCAGCCTGGAAGTACTTCAGGGCTTCTGTCCTCATGACCGCCTCGTACTTTCAAGGTATAAGGAAAGAATACGTCCCCAGGTCCTTTGACAGCTCCTCCTGGCGGCACCCATGGCACCCAGCAGGGCTGTGTGTCCAAACTCCATGTCCCATAGTGCCCTGCGGGAATCCGGGGTACAACTGCACTCCACGGGAACTGCTATCTAGCGTTTTGGGGGAAGCATTATCGACAAGTAACTGCCTTCCCTCATCCTTCCATTCCAGGGGCATCCTGGCCGGGTTAAGCTGCCGGCCGTCCATCACAGAGGATTATGTTCAGGAAATCTCTCACATTTCTACACAATTGTGAGCATCACTGCCTTAACAAACTAAAACAGCATGACACAATAGAGATTTCTCACTTATTAGTAAAGTATGGCAAAAAACATGTTTAGAAAATGAATATATCCACCACAAATGGGCAGAATATGAGTGGTAAAACATGACAAGCCCAATCAGTATCTTAAATACAAGCTTTATTTTAGTGCCAAATTTCAGAATTCTGTGCCTTTTATTTTGAAGGAGGTATGGTTTAAATATAGGTAAAATACAAAAAAAAAAAACTAGACTGAACATTAAATAATAAGGATAAGCACCAGCTGATAAAAAGTTCAGGAGCTGCCATGTAGGCTAAACATTCACAACAGTAGACCGAACCACTGCCATTTTTTTATCCACTTATTCTTGTTAGGATAGTTCAGGTGTTCTGATGTTTGTACACATAATGAATTTATTAAGCATTCCACTAGTCCCAAAGTGCAGATTTACTGAGTAATCCAACACTTACAGAAAATGGTGAACATAGTTCAGAATTCACAAGAATCAAACCACTGTTCATTTTTTGTTTATTCATTTTAACATACCATAGGTTTCCTCACTCCCTAAAATAAAGGCAGTCAAAGCCACTCTGAGGTGGTCTATTGACAATAGTGCAAAAAGTTTATGGGAATAAAACAAAAGCAAAAAACACTGTTTCATTATTGCTTCTTTCTTTTTAATCCACCGTACAAATCAGTGAACGAATGTGGCAAGTTTAGCTAACGTCAGTTATGTGATTTGAAGAGTGTGAGTGGATGCAAACAGCTTTGGAAGTCAACATGCTAGCATGAAGGAGCTGGACATTTTTAAATGGAAATAAACATCTGTGGTTAAACTATGAATGTAGCATAAGTAGATTATTTTTTTTGGAATAAACCAGCCTATTAAGCGACAGCTCCTACAGTATTTTTATTGACTCATTTATCTCTCAAACCTGCTCATTCCAATAATAAATAAATCCTATAGCAGGTTTAACGATCAAAACAAAACAAAGCAGCAGGCTGAAATGAATCATCCAAATGTGGGCCCTGAGCTTGTCTCTGCTATTCAGCAGCATGCGGCATTCGCATCTCAGCAAGAGAACAGCATGAAAGCATCTGGACCTGACCTTTTTTCTACACAGACATATAAATCCAGCACTCACCAGCCTGCTCCTATGTTCATAAATATTTTGTGTCTCTCACTCAGGCAGCCTTAATCCAGTGTAAAATCATTGTGGGCTACAGTCTATCTATGCAGCCCTGGACACAGGACAGGAAGGGCCCTGGAGAGACTGCAAGTTTGGAGTTGCCAATTAACCCAGCCTACTGTCTTTGGGGACATGAGGGGAACACCTACACAGAGAGATGGAGAATGTGCAATCTTCCTCTGGACCCCATTTGCACTGCCTGTATTTATGCCACCGATAGGATGTATTCAGTTGCCTTATATTTTTTCATCCTGTATAATTCTCAAATACACTTGCTCATTGGATATTCATTTCTTCTCCTAATATTAAACCTAGCGTGATTCTAAATAAAATGGCGAAACACTAACTAAATATCTCGAGGACTTATCCATGTTACAAAACCAGAACAGAAATAAAATTCACACTAAATGAGCAGTCAGTTTAAGCAGGTGATATATAGCATCATGCTTTCAGATTGGCTACACCTCCACAAAACACATCTTCACCAAGTAACTTGGTACTTTTTATAACTTCTTCTTGGACAAAAAAAAACCCTACATGTTCTAAGAAGGTCCTAACTGCCGAACCATAAAATCGAGGGGTTGGAATTTCAAGAGTTTCAACTCCGTTCACTAGAGTTAGAGCTAAACAATGTGATGTTAAAGAGAAACAGCCGTACATATATTATGATTTACATATGACAGAGTTATATAGCTGAACAGCGAGAAGAGAAAAGAGAAAAGAGACAGGAAAATGAACTGAAGTCAATTTCAAAAGGAAGATTATAACTGAGAAGACAAAAATGATCTAAATGACTAAAAAAACAAAAAACACAAAACAAATTCATAATCTAAATAGGCATGTAATAATTAAAGAATAAATAGAAATTCAAGAACTCTGAAGTAAAGGTTTCATTTTATATGAGGAATCCAGTCAAGGATAAACAGGAATATGTCCTGCTGGTATTTAATGTGTCAGATTTTATGTTAGGCAAAACTATGCCCTGGATACGCATGAAATATGTCCTAGAGGCGGACGCATTAAATGGCATCACCCACAGCTAAACAAAATGGTGATGTGATGTACCAAAAGCATAATAGCAAATAAATAAACTTTACCCCAGAAGATGTAAAAGTAACAAAACCCATGGCAAAAGATTCTCAATTGCATATGTAAAGTATACACACACACTGCTCAAAAATATTACAGAAACACTTTGAAAACACATCAGATCTCAATTGGAACAATCTTGTTGGATATCGCTACTGGTATGAACTGGGTAATGTGTTAGGAACGAAAAGATGCCATATCGTGTGATGGAAATGAAAATGCCAGGCTAGTCCATTTTGCTGAAATTTCATTGCAGCAACTCAGAATCATACTCAGTAGTTTGTATGGCCCCCACGTGCTTGTTTGTATGCCTGACAACGTCTGGACATGCTCCTAATGAGATGACAGATGGTATCCTGGGGGATCTTCTCCCAGATCTGGACGAGGGCAACAATGAGCTCCTGGACAGTCTGAGGTGCAACCTGGTGACGTCGGATGGACTGTAACATAATGTCCCAGAGTTGTACTATTGGATTTAGGTCAGGCGAGCGTGGGGGCCAGTCAATGGTATCAATTCCTTCATCCTCCAGGAACTGATGTGCCATCCTGGACTACCTGTGCAATCTCTGTAGGGGCCATTTGGGAAAATTGTAAGTGGGCTCCACCTGTTAAACCATTCCTGTTTTGGGGGTCATATCATTGTTGTCCCTCTAGTGCACCTGTTGTTAATGTCATTAACACAAAAGCAGCTTAAACTGAGTAACAATCCCCTCTGCTACTTAACTGACCAGATCAATATCTCAGAAATTTCATTGACTTGATGCTATACTTGGATTAAAAAGTGCTCCTTTATTTTTTTTTGAGCAGTATATGTACAGAGAGCAGAAAAGAGTTATAGGTATATGAGGGCTATTTATATAAATAAAATACCTAGGGGTGTGAAAGACAGAACTGATCATAGCACTTTGAAAACATTGGTGGTAGTTGGCCCTTAAAAGGCCAATTGGTGCCTTCATGGTCTCACTTTTCTCCTGCTCTGCAACACTGGCATACACACCACTGGCTTGGCCCACACCGCTCACCTGGGGTCAATAGCCATCTTACCACACATTCTCCATTTCTGTGAACTGATCCAAAGTCAATTGAAATCAAACTTTATTTATAAAGCACATTTAAAACCGTTTAAACTGAACCACAGTGTTATACAAGATAAGCTGCAAGAAACAATTAAAATATATATACACATAAGAAAACCACAATCATGACAGCCTGTAAATAAAGGATATACTCAAAATACCCACACACACATATACACTA
The DNA here is from genome assembly GCF_016835505.1 of Polypterus senegalus. Lineage (NCBI taxonomy): Eukaryota > Metazoa > Chordata > Cladistia > Polypteriformes > Polypteridae > Polypterus > Polypterus senegalus. The sequence continues at coordinate 53,229,893 of NC_053166.1, forward strand.
ATAATCATGAATACACATGAACCAATATATACAAACATAATTTTTAACCTCTTATGGGGTCAAAGGCCAGTGAAAAGAAACAAGACTTTAATAATGCCCTAAAAGCAACTAATATTGGAGCAGACCTAATACAGTAAGGTAAGCTATTCCAAAGAGAGGCAGCAGCCACCACAAAGTCCCTGTGTCAATGTGAGTCAACTCCGCTCTCCCAGTTGCTCTAAGGAGCCTCTTAAAACCTGCTACCACCGATAACGTACCTGAGTGATGAACCAACAGATGAGGACACACACACAAAGCAAAGGGGTAATAGCAAAAGTGCTCCAGTGCTTTTATTAAAAACAGTCAAAACAAACGGTGTTTGAAACAAGTGCAGTGCAAAAATTAAATAAATAAATAATCCATAAAAATGAAGGTGCTGGTGGAGGTTAAAAACAATCAAATAAATTATCCTTTAAAACAAGGTTAAAATGCAAGCAGGGAACTGTCCTTCCAATTCTTAGCCTTGGTGCCTTCCTTTTAAAACTGACGTCTCTTTGTCTTACCCTGATTGGGCATCACAGCATGGTGAGACTTTGACCAACAAGCACAGACAACCTTTTAGTCCAGCCCGTGTCCTTCCCACCAATCCTACGGTGTTTCATGGGGACCTGCCAAGCCCTGCTCCACTTGCACTGCTGTCAGTACCTGGCTTCTCCCAGTGAGAGCATGCTGTCCTCCCACTGCTACCAATTGCTGGCTCCTTTCTGCAAGAACACACCCTGAGCATAATGGCCACTCCTGCTACGTAGATGCTCAAAAGGAGCGACCCCTCAGTTCCCTTCTAAGCGCCGGCCACACACTTCTTCCTTGGGCTCCATTCACCTCCACCTGCTTCCTCCCATCTTGCACCAGCTGTCTCTCATTTGTACCTGTTTCCATTCCTTTAACCTCCTTTCTTTCTTCTTTAGTTTTTGCTTTCAGTTTTTTTTTTTTCTTTTCCCATGCCAGCTATTCTTTATATGCCTCTGTGGGTGCAGCGCCTCAATCACAGGCCGCAGGAAGCTGATGAAGCAATTAAGACAGACCAAACCCTCACATGCAGGTACGTCTCACCCCAGTTACTCCGCCAACCTTCCGCAGCTGCGCGAGCATGCACACCCACAGAGATCGAGCCAGCCAATTAATTATTCATTTATTAAAACAATTTCCTGATTGTTAACCCACGGACCTGCTATACTGCAAGCCCAATTTCCCATTTTGCTCCAGCATTGACCTTGGCACTATTATGAGCATCTGGATAGTAATCCATAGTGCTCTTGTTGGCGTGTAAACATGAAGAAGTTCCAAAAGGTAAGAGGGGGCCATTCTCTTCTTCTTGCGACTGCTTCCATTTTTTTTACATATCCTCCTGTCCTCTACATCTCTGTTACGTCCTCTGTTACACCCATTACCTGCATGTCCCCTCTCACCACATTCATAAATCCCCTCTTAGGCCTTCCTGTTTTCCTTTTACCTGGCAATCCCATCCTTCACATCCTTTTCCCAATATATCAGGTATCTTTCCTCTGCACATGTCCAAACCAACATAATCTTGCCTCTGACTTTGTCTCCAAACTGTCCAACCTGAGCTGACCCTCTAATGTACTCATTTCTTTTTTTTTCTTTTTTACATTTTTATTGAATTTATTAAAAGCATATAACATTTCATACAATCAAGGCAAACTTAACAGAACTAAAATCAAATCAACCCCCACCCATGAGAAAGAGAAGAAGGCCAACAATCTGAGCAACACTGTTAAGAGTAGTAAAAAGAGAAAGGAGTCTTTTCCCCCCAATATAAATGCTTATTCTAAAATATTATTGATTTGGTCCTGACAAGTTTTAAAAAAAGTTTTGAACAGATCATCTAAGTGAGAAATTAATTTTTATCCAGTTAAAAATACTATATAATATCAGTTACCCACTTATTTAAAAAAGAGGTGGGTTAGGATTCTTCCAGTTGAGCAAGACAAGTCTACGTGCTAGTAAGTGAAGTAAAGACAATTACAGTTTGTTTGTCCTCCTCCACTTTAAGCCCATCTGGGAGTACCCCAAACACAGCTGTTAATGGATTAGGAGGGATTGGGACACCAAGGCTGTCTGAAAGGCATTTCAAATTTTTTGTTCAAAATTATATTAATTTGGTACACGTCCAAAAGATGTGACCCAGTGAAGCTGGGGCTCAACCGCAACGTTTGCAGGTTGGGTCTTGCCCTGGAAACATGGACAATTTCAAACATGATAGATGTGCTCGATAAAAGATTTTAAGTTGAATAGTTGAATGTTTTGCACATACTGTAATGTTTTGCAGATATAATGTACTCATTTCTAATCCTCTCCATCCTTTTCACACCCAATGCAAACCTTAGCATCTTTAACTTTGCCATCTCCTGCTCTGTCGTCTGGTTTTTGGTCATTGCCACCATCTCCAACCCATATAACATAGCTGGTCTCACTACTGTCCTGTAGACCTTCCCTTTCACTCTTGCTGACACCCGTCTGTCAAAAATCACTCCTGACACTCTTCTCCACCCATTCCACCCTGCCTGCACTCTCTTCTTCACCTCTCTTCCACAATCCCCATTACTCTGTACTGTTGATCCCAAGTATTTAAACTCATCCACCTCCACCAGCACTACTCCCTGTATCCTCACCAGTCCTCTGACCTCCCTCTCATTTACACACATGTATTCTGCCTTGTTCCTAGTGATCTTCATTCCTGTCCTCCCTAAAGCATATCTCCACATTTCCTGGGTCTCCTCAACCTGCCCCCTACTCTTGCTACAGATCACAATGTCATCAGCAAACATCATAGTCCACGGGGTCTCCTGTCTAATCTCACCTGTGTATCTGTCCATCACCATTGCAACTAAGAAAGGGCTCAGAGCTGATCCCTGATGTAATCCCACCTTCACGTTGAATGCATCTGTCACTCCTACAGCAGACCTCACCCCTGTCACACTTCCCTTATGCATATCCTGTACAGCTCTTACATACCTCTCTGCCACTCCTGACTTCCTCATACAATACTGCATTCCTTTCAAACATTTAAAAACAATTAACAAGATTTTAAAATCAATTCTGTAGCAGACTGGCTTCAAAGGAGTGAGGTCAATATTGGTAAGATGTAGTCATGCTTGCAAAAGCCTGTCAATAGGCAAGCAGCAGTGTTCTGGACTAGTAACGATGCCTAACTTGCTACCAGCCACACATCCAGGCCAATGGACTTCAGCTGGAGAAGAACAGTCTTCAACAGATGCTACTCTTAAGTGCTCTATATGCACCTAACTTTCACGTTCTTGGGAACTGCTTTTATGGCCAGCTTCTCCAGGTAGCCCTGTACCTTCTGATTATCCTCAGCCATTGGAAAAAATGTCCTTTTAGGTGCAGTTAGACATTACCATATCTATCTACCTAAAAATAATAATCAATGTATTCATTGTTAATAAATTATTACCGGTATTTAATTTATTAATTAACTAATCTACTTTAACTAAAGAAGGCAATCACCTCTTCACCAAATTAATAAAGACCAACTTATGTCCCACATCATGATGACCTTTGAGTTGATGGTCCTGGACTATGTGAGTCTTCTTATGAAAGACCACCTGGACCAACTGCAATATGCCTGTTGGTCAAACATTGGAGTGGAACATGCAATTATTTCCACTTGGACAAAGCTGGCAACACTTTGAGGATTATGTTTTTTGATTTCTCCAGCACCTTCAGTACCATCCAGCCATCCATATTAAGGGGTAAACTCAGAGATATCCAGGTTGATGAGCCTGTCGTGTGCTGAATAATGAACTATCTATTGGGGGGAAGTCACAGTTTGTGAGGCTCAAATACCGTTTCTCGAATATACAGTTGTGCCCATAAGTTTACATACCCTGGCAGAATTTGTAAGATGTGTACCATACTTTAAAAAATAATGACTGATCAGGCAAAACACATTTCATTTACTTTTAATGAAATCCAAATTAAACTAGGTATAAGGCATCATAGAATAACACAACCACTTAACAAAACATAGCTATAAGAAAAATAATGAGACAGTCTCTGTTCAAAAGTTTACATACCCCTAGTTCTTGTTACTGTGTATTGCCCCCTTTAGCATCAATGATGGCATGCAGTCTTTTATGATAGTTGTGGATGAGGCCCTTGATTTTCTCAGGTGGTAGAGCTGCCCATTCTTCTTGGCAAAAAGCCTTCAGTGTCCCATAACTCCTTGCGTTGTCTTGCATGAACTGCACATTTGAGATCTCCCCAAAGTGGCTCAATGATACTGAGGTTAGGAGATTGTGAATGCCACTCCAGCACCTTTCTGCTCTAGCTGCTGAAGGGTCGACTTGGCCTTGTGTTTTGGATCATTGTCATGTTGGAAAATCCAAGTGTGTCCCATGCACAGGTTCTGGACTGACGAAAGTTGTCCTCCAATATTTTCTGATAACGTGCTGCATTCATCTTGCCATTAATGTTCACTACGTTACATGTGCAGCTGTAGCTTACACATCCTCAGAACAGGATGGAGAGTCATCTCCATGCTTCACAGTAGGGATAGTGTACTTTTTGTCATAGGCCTTGCATTTATAGTTGTGACCATAAAGTTCAATTTTGGTCTCATCAGTCCAAAGAACTTTGTTCCAGTACCTTCTTATTGTGCATCTTGAAACAACAACACTAGAGAAGCCTGTATTTCAGCTGAAATGGCTTGTGGGATTTTCTTGGCATGTCATCAGTTGATGGCAGTTGTGACTGAAATCTCGGTTGGTCTACCTGACTGTGGCTTGGTTGCAACAGAACCCCTGACATTTCACTTTTTTATCAGATTTTGAACTCTACTGATAGCCAATTTCACATCTCTGGATATCTTTTTATATGCTTTTCCTGATTTATACAATTATAAATACAACCTTTTCTCGCAGGTCTTTTGACAGTTCTTTTGCTTTCTCCATGGTTTGGTATCCAGCAAAGTCAGTGCAACTGTGCATGAATTTAAATTAACTATTTATACATAAACACTGATTACAATCAAAGAGGTTACAGGTGTGGACACTGTATGAATATTATCAGCCCCAACATTCAAGGGGATGTAAACTTTTGATCAGGCCCATTTGTGTAATTTCAGTTATCGTTATGATTTTAAAAGGGCACACACAGTTATGTGATAATAAATTGCTTTGCCTGAACGCACTCCTTAATTAAAAGGAAATCTTTCTGCAAGATTACTTAGATTTTCCAAATGGCCAATATTTCACAAATTCTGCCAGGGTATGTAAACTTATGGGTACAACTGTAGATGTGAGCACCACAAACAAAAGTGAACACTCCTGTTTCTTTTTCTGTTCTATAAGTACAAAACCAGGCCATGACATTTGCAGATATTCTCTGATGATTCTATACATTTTGAGTGTATTGACATAACGTGATGAGTGCAGGAGTCAGGTGGAGAATTTTGTTTATGTTGCAGAAACAATTGTCTACAACATAAAATCCACACAACCAAGGAACTGGTTATTTACTTTCACTGCACCAAAGAGTCTCTACACTTGTCACTATTCAGGGAGTGGATGTTACACTATTCAGGGAGTTAGTGCACTTCTACCAGTACTTGGGGGCCCACATCAATGACAGGCTAGACTGGTCTTGGAACACAGAGTAACTATATAAGAAAGGTTAGAGCGGACTCTTTTTTTCTTTGAAGATTTGTATTCCTTTAATATGGGTAGTGACATCCTTTACACATTCTACAAGTCTGTGATGGCCAGTGTGATTTTCTACAATAAGGATTTTCAAGTATGGTCCTGAACTGCTGCAGTGGCTACAAGATTTCATTCCAACCAGTTTCCTAATTAGAAGAGAGTCTTTGCTGATAATGAAACATGGCATTTAACTATAGAAAAACAGGAAGCAAAACCTAAATGCAGTAGCTTAAAAGGGTGCTGAATCATAATAAGTGAGTTAAATAACATTAAGCCCCCAAAAAACATATTGCTTTAGCAGCAATTAAATGTGTTCTAATTAAGAAATTGGTTGAAGCAAAAACCTCCAACCACTGTGGTCCTCTAGGACCCTGAGTGAAGATCTCTTTTCTATGTTGTGGTGTGCTGGTGACATCCTTATTCAGATTTATTTATCATTCAATCACATAGTCCTTCAGGTTTTGAATTATCCTTCTTTGACAATGAGACCTATAAAGTGTTGTGGGCTGACTGGTATCTTCCCAGCTCAGTTCAGAACCTCTCAGCTTGTCCTTGTTTATTTGTTTTCCTGTATCCTTTGTGAAGTTTTCATCAACTGCTGTCTCTTCTTGATCAGCTGCCTCATTAGCCAAGAATCACTTCACAATAGTTGTATTGTGAATGTAGTGCACCCTTGATGGTAATTTTACCACCTCCTTATTGCCAGTCTTGCTCACTACTTTGTGTGGTGTTGCCCTGAACTGTGTAGTGAATATGTCTGCCTTCTCCTGTGTCACACAAGAACATGATTTCCAATGTCAATATTGGAAAATTTGGCTCCCTTTTGATCACCTGCCTATATTTTACATTTGACTTTTTGCTTTGCGCTTCAATCAGTTACTTCCAAGTCTTCATGTGAAAATGTTAAATTTCAGGGAAGTTGCCACTTACCATCCAATTAAACAACAATTCAGCAGGACTTTTACCTTTTGTTCCACTGATAATTTCTTTTATTATACATTTTTTTAAATTCCCTTTTACAGTCAAGACCTTCGGACTGTGCAATTCAAATACGTTTCATAAGAGATGCATTTTGACATCCGGGACAAAAACCTTCTCCAGAGTGCTAAGGACCTCAGACTGGGCCGAAGGTTTACCTTCCAACAAGACAATGACCCTAAGCACACAGCTAAAATAACGAAGGAGTGGCTTCACAACAACTGTGACTGTTCTTGAATGGCTCAGCCAGAGCCCTGACTTAAACCCAATTGAGCATCTCTGGGGAGACCTAAAAATGGCTGTCCACCAACGTTTACCATCCAACCTGACAGAACTGGAGAGGATCTGCAAGGAGGAATGGCAGAGGATCCCCAAATCCAGGTGTGAAAAACTTGTTGCATCTTTCCCAAGTAGACTCATGGCTGTATTAGCTCAAAAGGGTGCTTCTACTAAATACTGAGCAAAGGGTCTGAATACTTAGGACCATGTGATATTTCAGTTTTTCTTTTTTAATAAATCTGCAACAATTTTAAAAATTCTTTTTTTTGTCTGTCAATATGGGGTGCTGTGTGTACATGGTCCGTGTACTTTTTGGTATTTGAAATTTCATTTTAGAAGCAAAAACGAAAAAACGAAAATAAAAGGAATTTTCAGATTTTGATTTTTGATTAGAGAATAAAATGAGCGAAAATAAGGTATTTTTTAATTCTGTGGTAACAAATAGCAGTCATACATTTTAAATTACACATACTTTTCTGGATTTATTTGTGATTCAAATAATGAAAGTGTAATAGCTCAAAAACAACAAAACAGACGCATTTTCGTTGTCTGAAACCGGAGGCATTTCTTCTTCTGTGCGATTTTTGACGAGACGTGCGAACAAGCCTCCTCACAACACATCGACCAACGGCCTTGAACTTACACTGCATGGCATCAGCAGAGGATGGACCATCGCGTTGTTTTTCGGAACAGTAAAAGAGTGACACTCCGGGACGAAGACATGACTGCAGAAAAACTGAGTCGCATCTTTCCGGTAAAAAATGCAAGCTTTGCAAACTTTGCTTCATTGACGTTGCAGTTCTTTTATTAACGTTATTGTTGTTACTTACTATTAAACAGCTAACATTTGGTGATTTCATTTACTAACAACTAAGTCTGGCAATTTTTAGAGTGCTAACATTTTGAATGGCTGCTCATTGACAAATGTAACACATGTTAAGAAAACTTTCTGTAAATCACGTTGCTTTCCTATCGTGTTACACTTGTGCGCATTGTTAATACTCGAAACGTTTAGCGATAGCACTATAAAAATGGCCAGACTTAGTGTTAGTAAATGAAATCACCAAATGTTAGCTGTTTCACAGTAAATAACAACAATAACGTTCATTACAGAACTGCTACATCAATTAAGCAAAGTTTGCAAAGCTTGCATTTTTATACCGGAAAGATGCGACTCAGTTTTTCTGCAGTCATGTCTTCGTCCCGGAGTGTCACTCTTTTACTGTTCCGAAAAACAACGCGATGGTCCATCCTCTGCTGATGCCATGCAGTGTAACTTCAAGGCCGTTGGTCGATGTGTTGTGAGGAGGCTTGTTCGCACGTCTCGTCAAAAATCGCACAGAAGAAGAAATGCCTCCGGTTTCAGACAACGAAAATGCGTCTGTTTTGTTGTTTTTGAGCTATTACACTTTCATTACTTGTATCACAAATACATCCAGAAAAGTATGTGTAATTTTAAATTTATGACTGCTATTTGTTACCACAGAATTAAAAAATACCTTATTTTCGCTCATTTTATTCTTTAATCAAAAATCAAAATCTGAAAATTCCTTTTATTTTCGTTTTTTCGTTTTTGCTTCTAAAATGAAATTTCAAATACCAAAAAGTACACGGACCGTACATTAATGAGGAAAAAATGTATTTAAATGATTTTAGCAAATGGCTGCAATATAACAAAGAGTGAAAAATTGAAGGGGGGTCTGAATACTATCTCCTATATCTATCTGTAATATCTATCTATCTATCTATCTATCTATCTATCTATCTATCTAATCAAGGTTTTGATTGTCGCTCTCTGGGCTTTATCTACGCGCATTCATTTAGCGCATGCGTGTAGCTGCTAGGTTCCTTTTTGGCGACTTTTACGCGCTGTGCGTGGTCAAAAGTGGCGCGGAGAGAAAGATTGCATTTTGACGCCATCGTACCCGAAGCCCATTCGATGAAACAACATCATTTTTTGTTGTATTTGTCATTAATACCGTTGACATTGAAGCAGAACGCCAGGTCAGTTGCATTTCATTTAACATATAACATGTGTTGGGCTATTTCTTAATGCCCGAAAATGTCTCTTATTGAAGTATGTTCCTCTTGCAAAGCCAGTGGCGTAGCTAGGGGCGGTCCGCCCCGGGCGGCATTATTGGCCAAAAGGCTCAGTACAATTCGTGTGTAGGCAACAGGGTTCGGAACAATATCACTCATTAATGAAAAACGTAAAATTATCAGATTTTTTATCCACAAATGATTCAAAAATAATTTTCAGACTGTCCTTCTGTGACGGCATCAGACAGCAGTTAAACTTTACGAGGCAATGACAAAAATAAACAAACATTACAACAATAATAATTTCTAGGAAGATGAACAACGAATTTACAATTTATAATTTCGTTTCCTTATCCATCCGAATGCGTTCTTTTGATCTGCGCAGAAAACATCCTCACCTATCACTTGTACGCTACACTGGTTCTGGTTTTCGCAGGGTAGTTGTATTAAACTAATAATTACAACGGTTTATCAGTGCGTCTATACTATATTCTTGTCTAGGTGATGCTTATAAATAATTATATGTGATATATTATTGCTGTTTCTTTATATATGAATAAATATATGCAATTTTTATCTTAATTTTTCTCATTACGTCATTTAAATTTTCAATTTAAATAGGTTAACATATTCAGATACGTTGGAGAGCGGCAAATTGAAGCACCGCCCCGCCCCGAGCGGCACGAACTCTAGCGAAGCACTGTGCAAAGCACCGCGTTTTTAAATTTTACGCCTTGTTTACCATTACCTAATTCAGAAATTTCCTGGTAGTGTTTGGTTTTCTTGAAAACATTATTGCTAGTTTATGTAAAATAGTTTCTGAAACTGGACGTATTGTGGTACAGCGAACGACGCAGTATCACTATTTCTGTTTGCACTTTCTCTTTCTGACTGACTGAGTTTAATCTAGACAGGCTGGTTTCATCGAATATCTCAAAGATATGTATGTTATTGTCTAAATTGCCTCCCTATTAGTTAATCAATGTGTGTAACACTACCCAGTAATGTACTGCTAACGCATTCAAGGTTGCTTTCTGATTTGAGCCTGATGTTCCTGGGGTAGACTGAGTTTAGCTGACTCAGTAATGGATGGATGGATAAATGGAGGGGTGAACAGTTTAAAAAAGAAAAGAAATCAGTTCGTTAAGAACAGGCCACATCTGTCAGTTTTCCTTTCTGCATCTAATGTTAGCTGTTTCATTTAATACAGCAGACTTTAAGAAATAACAGAAATGCAAATGTTTTCTGCAGAATACAGTTATGTGTGGTAAAGTTAATTGTTAAGAACATCTTTGGTAGACAGTGCAGTCCAAATTAGACTTAAAGGTCATAAATGAGATATTACAATGTCAAAATGTATTAGAATGGAAAGACTCATAATTAAAAGGTAGTCTACAAATACTTTACAGAACAAACCATTGGGTGCTGATGTTGCACAGCACACCTGTGGGAAAAGGAAAGCCAAATAATATTCCTGAATGAATAACTAATTTATGGATTTATTTATTGAAAATATGTCCTGCAGAGACAGTCAAGCATCACTTCATTTGCATTGCATTAATTTAGGGGTTACAAATGTAACTTATTATAAGTTTGTAAAGTCTGGGTAAAGACACCGAAGCCATGGATTCCTTTTCAACCATTATTTTCTTTTTCTTTTTTTGTACACCAAGTGTATCAAACACCTGTTTCTCCACCCCACCCCCTTTTCTCCTTCTCCAGACTCATCTAATACAGGGTGGTCCAGATCTAATTATGCAGATGCAGATCATCTGGATGACTTTGATTTATGCGGGGACGATTCTAGTTCGGCGCAAAGACGATTCTTCATGTCGTCAGTTTGCACACTTCTCGATTGTCCGGGATTTTTCGGGTGATTTTCTACGTAGTAAACCTAATAAGTTATAGCATAATGAACATTGCATAATTAGATCTGGACCACCCTATACATTTACTTTGTCCAAGGAAAAAACAATCAATTAAGAGATCACAAACAACTAAGCTGAATTATATACAATAACAAAATTATTTGTATCTATACTTTAAATCTATAAATCTATCTATAATTAAATCTAATTATTATCTATCTCAAATTTTGGGTACGTAGAAATAGTAGTAAACTTTTTATCAGCCCTGATTCTTTATATTTCTTTTTTTTCTTTACCAAAGATTTAAAAAAGCTAAATATCTGTGTCAGGTAAGGCTTTGCTTGTGTTAGGTACGTACATTATTCTTAAAAAATAGAGAATGATAGATAGATATATATTTTATTTAAAGTACAATTCAGATATTCTTGAAATTTGATTATTTGTGTTGAGTCACTCAGTTAGCCAGGTGTAAGGCTTTTTCATTTAACTGTATTATAACAATAATATCAATAATAAACTTACAATAAGTATAATGGCTCTATATGCTTGCAGTATGTCTAGTATAAATAAACCATTTTCAGTTACTCATTATTGACAGAGGGAAAGGTTGTGTATTTTTTAAATATTATTGTCATACAGGATAAACATAAGAGTAGACAAAATATGTAAAAATGTATGTGGTATACAAATACAAAAAGTAAAACATACAAATTTCAGTGGATAAAAGAGGATCCAAAGTTACTTGTTGCTGAGATTGAAATTTAAATATATACACTTCTGTTACTGCTGTGTCTATACATCTTCCTTTGTGCCGAAAATTTCTTTAATGGGGAAATTTTCTAGTTATGTACATAGATAAGGGTTGTGTGTGGTTACTGTATATAGTTTTTATTATTAATAAATTTGCAAAAATTTCTATAATCCTGTTTTTGCTTTGTTATTCTGGAGTATTGAGTGTTATTTAATTAATTCACATGATTTTAGAATCTGTGTGTGTGCAGTATATGAATACAGTATTATAAATTTGCAAACTGTTTTTGTAAAATCTTCTCTGGGTCAATCCAACAACAACAACATTTATTTATATAGCACATTTTCATACAAAAAGTAGCTCAAAGTGCTTTACATAATGTAGAAAAGAAAAATAAAAGACAAAATAAGAAATTAAAATAAGACAACATTAGTTAATATAAAAAGGAGTAATGTCCGATGGCCAGGGTGGACAGAGAAAACAAAAAAACTCCAGAGTAGGGGTTAGTACAGATTTTAGAGCCACCATGAATAGTTATTATAATGAGTTGGATATACAGAGTATCAGGATTTTAATTACAGTCAAGTTATGAGAAGGCCATGTTAAAGTAATGTGTTTTCAGCAGTTTTTTTTAAAAGTGCTCCACTATATTAGCCTGTATTAATGTATTAATCCATGTGAAATCAACAGAGGCCTCCCAACTAACCATCTCTGATTTTCTTCATACTTGCTGAAAATAATGTCATTCTATCCAGGAACAAAATATTGAGTTAATATTTAGTACATATACAAATTCAAGCATGTTATTTCAAGTGTTATATCTCATTTTATGGCAGACTTTAGTTCTAGGGTGTTGTACTGTGTTAGCCACTATGGATGTAATGAGAAATGAAGCAAAATGACACATTTTATTGGCTAACTAAAAAGATTACAATATACAAGCTTTTGAGATAACTCAGGCATCTTACATCTTGCCTGAAGAAGGGCACTGAGTTGCTTTGGAAATTTGCATATTGTAATCTTTTTAGTTAGCCAATAAAATGTGTAATTTTGCTTGAGTTCTCATTATGGTAGACTTTGTCATACGTGGGCAATATGCATTTGAAATATAGACATGAAGTGTTTTTTTTTTTCATTTTTAAAGCTTTTAATTCAGAAACATTGATTTCTTTCAAACAAGCATCTAACTGCTGAAGAACTATAACATGAGTAATACCTGTCAAAATTTGAAAGATCAGATGTTTAATACAATTTTCATCAAGCTATAAACCGGCAAATTTGCAACTGTGAACCAACTGTTTTAGATTATAAACATGTCTAATACTAAACAGCAATCCCTGAAAATGTGATGCACCTAGCATTAACAGTTTAAAAGTTAGATTTATGTAACATTGTCATATTTGTTTTTCAGTAAAATTGTGGCCACAAAAGCATCCCTTTTTATAATTAATGAGTGTACAAGCCTAAAATTTTGTACACAAGTAGTTAGATATAATGAGATTACTTTTAACAAGTATTAATTAAATCGGAGATGGATAGTTGGGAAACTATTTCGAAATCAGTTGATTTGATACAGATTGACTTGTATTTTGTTGCCATGATTGTCTTTGAGGGACTCGGAGGTGAATGGTCTTGTTTTGCACACTAAAGACCGAAACCCCATCATATTTGGCATATAAAATATATTTATATTTCATAACATTTTCAAAATCAAATATTATATTTGAAGAAAAGATATTCAAATAATATTAAGTTTTTATTCTCAGGAAGTAATTTCAGTTTATAAACACAGTGTACTATACACTTTTTAGTAATACAATATATTTACAGTAAATAAAACAGAAAATGACATGCAGCATAAACACAAATGAAATGTGTATATTAAAAAAAATCTTAGTACGTTTTTGGACAAAAACTCTATGTACCCATATCTACATTTTTAAATTCTAAGAATTTTCCTTGAAAGTTTTCATATTGTAATCTGTTTAGTTAGCCAAAAAAGGTGTCATTTTTCTTGACTTGTCATCCATAATGGCTAATACAGTACAACACCTTACTAGTAAAACTGGTCTAATATTTAGTTCGAGAGTCCATCTGTCCTAGCTCAGCCAGCTCTAAAGCCCCAATGTGTGAGCACTCTAAAATGCATGAAGTCACAGAAAAATAATGATGATTCCTTCAGAATATTATCACTATTATGTTAGATCAGTATTTAGTTCCCCAGTTGACAATTAAATCTGTTCCTGGTTAGAAGCAGAATTTGAATTAATTTAGAATCATCAGATTAGAAATAGGAAAAAAAAAGAATGGAACTTTGAGAATCTCCAGCACTGTACACAGGAATGAGGTAGTACTAACATTAAACGTTACCACATATAGAATATATATTAATATGAATTAAACAATCCCAGAAAAATATGTGACATTCCAACTAAATTATCAAGAGTGCTTAATATAATAAAATGCTTTGGTCAATGCTTTCAATAGCTGTGCTTAAATCTAAAATCATACTGATGGTGGCTTATCATGCACTGGAAAAATTTTATTGTTTATATGAGTTAAGGCTACTTAAATGCCGTGACTGTGTTGAAAGCTTTAGTTTTTAATGTTATAATTTCATCTAAAAACAACAAAAAGAAAATGTATTTTTGAAATTGGCCCATATTTCTTAAATTAATTCTTAACGCTTTTAATTCAGAACAATTGTTTTAATGAAAGTCTAACAATGGCTGTTTTGAAGGAATCTCTTGCATCTATCTCACTGCTTTTTTCACATCTTGCTTTTTGAGAATACTGAACTAAAGTGTTCTACACACCCATGTCGATATTAATGGTTGTTTGCTGATACATACAGTGCATCCGGAAAGTATTCACAGCGCATCACTTTTTCCACATTTTGTTATGTTAAAGCCTTATTCCAAAATGGATTAAATTCATTTTTTTCCTCAGAGTTCTACACACAACACCCCATAATGATAACGTGAAAAATGTTTACTTGAGGTTTTTGCAAATTTATTAAAAATAAAAACACTGAGAAATCACATGTACATAAGTATTCACAGCCTTTGCTCAATACTTTGTCGATGCACCTTTGGCAGCAATTACAGCCTCAAGTCTTTTTGAATATGATGCCACAAGCTTGGCACACCTATCCTGGGCCAGTTTCGCCTGTTCCTCTTTGCAGCACCTCTCAAGCTCCATCAGGTTGGATGGAAAGCGTCGGTGCACAGCCATTTTAATATCTCTCCAGAGATGTTCAATCGGATTCAAGTCTGGGCTCTGGCTGGGCCACTCAAGGACATTCACAGAGTTGTCCTAAAGCCACTCCTTTGATATCTTGGCTGTGTGCTTAGGGTCATTGTCCTGCTGAAAGATTAACCGTCGCCCCAGTCTGAGGTCAAGAGCGCTCTGGAGCAGGTTTTCATCCAGGATGTCTCTGTACATTGCTGCAGTCATCTTTCCCTTTATCCTGACTAGTCTCCCAGTTCCTGTCGCTGAAAAACATCCCCACAGCATGATGCTGCCCCCACCATGCTTCACTGTAATGATGGTATTGATCTGGTGATGAGCGGTGCCTGGTTTCCTCCAAACGTGACGCCTGGCATTCACACCAAAGAGTTCAATCTTTGTTTCATCAGACCAGAGAATTTTGTTTCTCGTGGTCTGAGAGTCCTTCAGGTGCCTTTTGGCAAACTCCAGGCGGGCTGCCATGTGCCTTTTATGAAGGAGTGTCTTCCGTCTGGCCACTCTACCATACAGGCCTGATTGGTGGATTGCAGATGGTTGTCCTTCTGGAAGGTTTTCCTCTCTCCACATAGGACCTCTGGAGCTCTGACAGAATGACCATCGGGTTCTTGGTCACCTCCCTGACTAAGGCCCTTCTCCCCTGATTGCTCAGTTTAGATGGCCGGCCAGCTCTAGGAAGAGTCCTGGTGGTTTTGAACTTCTTTCATTTACAGGTGATGGAGGCCACTGTGCTCATTGAGACCTTCAAAGCAGCAGAACTTTTTCTGTAACCTTACCCAGATTTGTGCCTCGAGGCAATCCTGTCTTGGAGGTCTACAGACAGTTCCTTTGACTTCATGCTTTATTTGTGCTCTGACATGAACTGTCAACTGTGGGACCTTATATAGACAGGTGTGTGCCTTTCCAAATCATGTCCAATCAACTGAATTTACCACAGGTGGACTCCAATTAAGCTGCAGAAACATCTCAAGGATGATCAGGGGAAACAAGATGCACCTGAGCTCAATTTTGAACTTCATGGCAAAGGCTGTTAATACTTATGTACATGTGCTTTTTCAGTTTTTTTATATTAATAAATTTGCAAAAATCTCAAGTAAACTTTTTTCATGTTGTCATTATGGGGTATTGTGTGTAGAATTCTGAGGAAAAAAATGAATTTAATCCATTTTGGAATAAGGCTGTAACATAACAAAATGTGGAAAAAGTGACGCACTGTGAATACTTTCCGGATTCGCTGTGAATACTTTCCGGATGCACTGTATGTGTATAGCTTTGTCATTATTATTGTTTTTTTGCTGATACCTGTACATCTGTGTAAAGTGTTTGTCCTAGCAGGTTAAGTGACTTTGCCAGGGTTAGACTGTCAGTGGTAGACATGAAAGATGTTGCTAATAGGTCACAATTCTTGCCCAAGTCTGGTTTATAATGAAAAGTGTAATTTTGTTTCAGATCAGACACTAGAGGGCAGCATTACATTTGAGTTTGTGATGTAATTAAGTACTGTTTTCATTACTTTAGAAACTGGGCCCCACAGCCATAGACATCTTCCGGCCTATTGTGGGATAACATGGGTCATTAGACCTGCTTTACTTAATCACACATAGGTAAATATGCAAATAAACTTTTTGAAAGTTATTTATATTCTTGGAAAACAAAAATGAAGTTTGACTTTGGAACTTGGTGCACACATATTAATCATAGATGAGTACTAGAGACTTGCTTGGAGTGAGCAATGAAAATAAATAACATGTAAATTATATACACTCATATATACTCATATTGTTTAGTTATATTGTTTTGGTTTTTATATTACAGTGGAAGAGGAGTGAAACCTTTTTATGCCTGTGTTTATCCATTTATGTGTAACTTGATATCTGATAGTCATAGTAAGAAGCACTGCTTATGTATTCATATCTGCATAAGGCAAAAGGCATGTCAAATGCAGTTCCAAGGAACTCTTGTTGCTATGTGGTAGCTCAACATTTTGCGAACACTGGTTTAAAATGTTGACCCAGACTGGTCAAACAAACACAATTAAAAAGAATATTAGGTATTTCCTGCTTCTGTGATTAAGTTATACTTTTTTAGTGAACTTGCCTAGAAAAGGTAGTACTTTTGTAGTAGTCCAGCCAATGTGTTTAATTTCAGGTGCAACTGAAGCTATAACAAAATAATGTTAATTCTTACCATGTTAACTTGAAAAAATGTCCGGGGTTGTATTTAGAGCTTGGAGCCAAGTTATATTAGCAAACAAATATTAGTACTTAATACATTTGGAAAGAAAAGTATGACTAAATCATGTAGTCCTCAGTAAGTCATAAATTATATAAATATTAACATCAAATGACAAACCTAAAAATGTGACTTTGACATAACTTATACAACATAAAATAAGTCAATATATGAAATAGTAAGTACTACAGTAGATAAAGAGAAGGACACCTTTGGCAGCAATGACCTGAAGAAATAATTACCTGCATGTTGTACTCAGTCTGTTAAATCTTGTTGGAGAAATTCAGTCCCGCTGCTTCAGTTTATTCATTTTTGGAGGCATTTTGTCATACGTACCGTCCTTATAGCCATGACTCAGTATCTTGATGGGACTGATTTCTTGACTTGGCTGTTCCAAAACCATGGTCCTTTTCTTTTTCAGCTACTCAGTTGTAGATTTTCTGGCGAGCTGAGGGTTATTCTTGGCCAAGCTTGCAGTTTGGTAGATGTCCTCACATTTTCCACTACAGTACTCTGTTGTTGGAGTTTATAGTGGACTTCATGGTATCCAGATACAGTGGCAGCAAAACAACACCAAATCATCACCAGTCACCACTCCATTACTATGCTTGATAGCATGTATGGTATTCTTGTGGTGATCTGTTGTGTTTGGTTTTTGCCAGACATGGCATATGCATACATAATGATCAGACACCACCACTTTGGTTTCAATTATCCAGGGACATTGTTCCAGGGGTCATGTTTTTTACTCAAATGCAACTTGGTAAACCTAAACCTTGATACAATGTAAGTTTGTTTTTTGAAAGGAGTTCTCTCCTGAATATCCATCAGTGAAAGCATTACTTTGTCTTTTTGGAATTGTAGAGTAATGAACTGTAACTTTACTATGTTACAGTAAGATGTAGTTTCCTAGATAAAGACTTTACATTTTTGTATTTTTAATGCATCGTGCTGCCAAATCTTTTGTGAATTTGTTGAAACTCTTGTTGCTGGGAAGACTGGCAATGGTCTTCAGTGTTTTCCATTTGCAAATAATTATTTTCACTGTATAATGAAGAAGTTCAAAGTTTTTGGAAGTAGCCCTATTACACTTCTTAAGGTAACAAGCAATTATTATTGCTTCTTTGAGATAATTGCAGATACCTTCGCTCATAATGTGTTTTATATCAAACCTGAATGTTCCAGACTGAACTGCTAAAGGTTCTGTTTTTATTTATCAAAGTTGCACTTTATAATCATGAAATAATCAAGTTCATTTAATCAACAGCACCAGGCTCAAATTAGCTTCTTAAAGGATATGGAAGCAGTTATAGTAAACTTATGTTTTCACACATGATTCTGCTTTTTGTCCAAGTTTCTGTTGAAACAACCATTACAGATTAAAATTTGTGATGTGTCATTTATTGTCTCAGGTTAGATGTATCCAATTTTAGAACTTTGAGAGACATAGATGTTTATTAGTTATGTTCAGATATTAAGAAATAGATCAGACTATTTACCAAATACACTGCTCAAAAAAATTAAGGGAACGCTTAAATCACACATCTCGATGAATTAAATATTCAAGTGATAAATCTTTACTGAATAATACTGTGTAATTCATTGAGAATAAAATGATGTACCAATGTTCAATAGAAACCAAAATCACCAACCCATTGAGGGCTAGATTTAATATCACACTGAAAATCAAAGTTAAAAATTGAAATTACAGACTGATCCAATTTGCGTGAATTTCATCACAGCAGTTCATAATGTGACTCAGTAGTGTGTATGGCCCCCACGTGCATGTATTCACTTCCAACAATGTCTAGGCATGCTCCTGATGAGGTGGTGGATTTTGTCTTGGGTGATCTTTTCTTTGACGTGGATCAGGGCTTCAGTGAGCTTCTGGAGAGTATTGGTGCTACTTTTTGGTATCGGATACAGTAAGACATAATGGCCCAGAGGTTCTCAATTGGATTCAGGTCAGGGGAATGTGAGGGTCAGTCAATGGCATCAATGCCTTTGTCTTTCAGGAACTGCCTGCACACTCTGGTCAGGGGCTGAGCATCATCCTGCACCAGAAGGAACCCAGGGTCCACTTTACCAGCATAAGGTCTGACAATGGCTCCAAGGATTTTATCCCAGTACCTAACAGCAGTCAGGACACCATTGCCTAGCACATGGAAGGCTGTGCGACCCTACAAGGATATGCTTCCCCAGACAATCACTGACCTATTGCCAACATGTTCATGCTGGATGATGTTGCAAGCTGCATAATGTTCACCATGGCATCTGTAGACTCTTACATTTGTCACATGTGCTCAGGGAGAACCTTCTCTTGTCTGTGAAGAGAATGGGGTGGAAATCGCAAAGCTGCCAATTGTGGTATTCTCTGGCAAATGTCAATCGAGCTGCACAGTGCTGGGTTACGAGCACAGGTCCCACTGGAGGACGTCGGGCCCTCATGCCGCCCTCACGTAGTCTGTTTCTGACAGTTTGGTTTGTAACATGCACACCAGTAGCCAGCTGCAGATCTTTTGTAGGGCATTGGCAGTGCTCCTCCTGTTCCTCCTTGCACAAAGGAACAGATATCAGTCTTGCTGTTGTGTTGATGCCCTTCTATGGACCTGTGCAACTCTCCTCGGGTAACAGCCCGTCTCCTGGTATCTCCTCCTTGCTCTTGAGACTGTGCTGGGAGATATAGCAAACCTTTTGTGACAGCCTGTATGGATGTGCCATGCTGGAGGAGCTAGACTACCTGTGCAACCTGAAACAGCTGCTGGTACTGCCTCATGCTACCTATAGTGACAAAGACACTAGCAAAATGTAAAACTAGAGAAGAATCAGTCAGGAAGGATAAGGAAAGAGCAGTTGTCTGTGGCCACCACCTGTACAACCATCCTCTTTTTAAGCTTGTCTTGCTGTTGCCTGTCCAGTGCATGTGTTGTCACTTTCATTTGCACCAAAGTAGGTTAAGTTGATTCACAATCGCTTATGCTTCCTAACTGGATAGACTGATATCCCTGAAACATAAATGACTTGGTGTTAGACTGTGATGATGAAGTGTTCCCTTCATTTTTTTATCAGTATATTTGTGGGAGTATATATCAGATGGGTGGGTAACAAATTACCCATTTTCAATCAGCACATACTATATATGTAGGTTTAGCATCAGCAAAAAAAAAAAAAAAAGTTTAATATTTCATTACTTAATGTATTAGAAAGTATTACATATCTGTTAATGCTTTTTGTAAGAGAATGTACAAAAACTCTGAATTATTTTATTCTGACATTTCATAAGCAAGTGTTGCAGTGCATCTTATCGAATATTATTGTTTAGGCAGTTATATTCACATTATGTGCTTGCCGTACCGGTCAGTGTCCATACCTCCAAAACTAAGCGAAAATGATGCTTTAAAATGATACAGAGCCATGCCATATGTGTCCTGGGTCTTCACCGGGGCCTCCTCCCGGTTGGATGTGCCCAGAACACCTCACCAGGGAGTCGTCCAGGGGGCATCCTGCGGAGGAAACTAATTTCAGCCGCTTGTATTCGTGATCTTGTTCTTTCGGTCACTACCCATAGCTCATGACCATAGGTGAGGGTAGGAATGTAGATCGACTGGTAAATTGAGAGCTTTCCCTTACGGCTCAGGTCCTTTTTCACCACTGACTGATGCAGAGCCCGCATCACTGTGGATGCCGCACCGATCCGCCTGTCGATCTCACGCTCCATTCTTCCCTCACTCGTGAACAAGACCCCGAGATACTTGAACTCCTCCACTTGGGGCAGGATCTCGCCTCCAACCCTGAGAGGGCACTCCACCCTTTTCCGGCTGAGGACCATGGTCTCAGATTTGGAGGTGCGGTTTCCCATCCCAGCCACTTCACGCTCAGCTGCGAACTGATTCAGAGAGAACTGAAGATCACAGCCTGATGAAGCAAACAGGACATCATCATCTGCAAATCATTATCTTGTAAATTATGTACTGCGTTTAAATGGATCCTGCCACATGACTGTTGCTTATATTGGGACGTTTTAAGGAATGATATTAAACTTTGGCATTGATTGTGCATTCTCTAAAAATGACAACTGATTTTTACTCCATATTAAAAGGCATTACACGTTGAAATACCAGCCACTTAAAAAAAACCTGCATATTATAGGAGTTTTATTCCTGTTGTTCAATAAAGATTTAACTGTGAATAAGCTGGGAAAGATACAGGGAACACAGGTGCTGGATGACTGGAATTGGATTTAGACTAAGCAAATCTGAGAGAACAATGATCACTTAAATATGATATTTTATACACTGTATGGTAATATTTCGTCAACTGTATTCAACTGAAATGCAAATAGCTGGTAATATTTATAGAAATCCTGACGAGAGTAAATAAAACTCTATATTACATTCTTATGTATTGCTGAACTATGCTGGGTCTGGGGATGCCATCAGTTTATGGCAACAATTGATATGTCCCCATCATTGCATAGTCATTTGCAGTATCGATACTATACACTATCTTCATTGATGGAAGTTTTGTTTGACTCACCATTTAAATATGAAACAGACCAAATGAGCAGAGTGCTTTGACAAGATAGATCAGAATGACAGGTTAGGCATTCACGATCCACATACACACACAAAAACACTGAAAAGTGTTGTAGTGGTGTAGTGTTAAGTAAAAAGAAGTAAAAAGAAAGCAAATTTCAAGTATGTGTGTGTGCCTATGTAGTACTTGCTTTCTAATGACAGAATTTCTAAAATTGAATACTCTCTTGGCCATGTTTGTTACTGTTGTATGTCTCCCACACTGATATACAGTATATAGCTGTATGATTGTTGGTTTATTTTGTTTTCTGTCTTTTGTATTCAATAGTAGAAGTCTCCTGACTTCAATGTGTTTCTCTAACTTAGATAACTTGCCAGAAAAGGAGGCCACTATTTAACACATTTTGGTCTTGAATGGTGGACAGTGATCTCAAAGAATTCCTCATACTTCTGTTCTGCAGAAGAAATTGGCATGTTTTGAGCTTTACATTTTCATAGTAAGACATAACCAGCTTTCTTTGTTTGTGCAGTATGAGGAAGCCTAAAAGCAAAAGGACACCGGCTGCTTCACTAATAATAACAAGAAACAGAGAAATGAACTGTAGCAATATATTCTAAGTAATGTGTATCCTATTCCTTTGCACTTTTACTTTTCTGGCCAAAAAATCAAAACTGATTTCATTTGTAGCTTTATCTGTGTTTTTTATCAAGATTCAGATTATTTTATCATGTCTTATTAAATAAGTTAAGGCTGTATCTGTTAAAGTTCAACCAATTCAGTGTTTCATAAGGTTAGAGCCTTTCCATATTGCATCTTTGTGCACTCTGAACTTATCATATAAATGCTATACAAGTAGGAAGAATCATAATAACTTTTTCATAGCATATGTGTGATTATGTTTTATTTGTTTAAAGTCTGAACTGTTGTCTTTTTTTCTCTGGGTTCTTTATATAATATGAAAAATGAAACCAAACATTGTTACATCAGTGATAATACTATTAATAATATTTAGAGATGGTATGAATGGAAGATAGGAAAGCAAGTTACACATTATTAAGAACGCTCTACCGGCATGGTTAACTGGAGCAAGCAATGTAAGTGAGTATCAAGCCAATAAGAATATCTTGTTAAGACATAAATTAGGAGTTTAATAAATTACCAATAATACCGCTGACAATAAAATTATGGAACTGTGTAACACTGACAATAAAATTATAAAATGGTATAAAATGATGCTGAGCTTGCTGAACAGAATGCACTAGTGCTTTAGGTACATATATAACAGGACAAGAAGCTCACAGATACCCTTGAAATCTTAACAATTTACTGAAAAGAGAAGTAAAGTACAATAAATAGAGATGTTAAATATTTACAGTGTTGCAGATACACAGAATCAGTAGACAAACACGTACATTTTCACATAAAAGAAGTTCTCACATTAAAAAAATAGCCAAAAATCTGTTTAGGAAATTGCTTCTATATATCGATACTTGTGTATTACAGAGTATACACACTCACATTTAACATATATACACACAAAAATTTGCACACACTGTAGTTGTGATGCTAAAAGATTTAGCAAGCTGAACTTTAGTCAAAGTATACTGTTATGTATATACAGGAAATGTACAAAAAAGGTGGTAATGCATAGGGCTTTATTTTGAATTCTGTTTTGCACATGTAGTTTTCCCAAAGCAAATATTTATTAAAAGCATAATTTGGCTTTAGTTGCAATGACAAACTATGTGTGTGAACGTGTGTATATATGTACATGTATAAGCAAAGACCCTTTGTGAAATATAGTGAAACTGTACAAAAAAGCAATGTATTTATTTTCAGCATATCTGGAGGCATAGACCCATTGCAGGACTCCTGGAATGTAGCTCGAAGGAGGCATGCTGGCTTGCTCCCAGTGGAATTCTTGGAATGGCCTCAGCAAACAGAATATTTTGAGTAATAGCACTGGTCAATGTGAATATAAGTAGATTCCAGAACCAGCTCCCTCAGACATTTTGATTTAGCCCAAACCAAAAACAAAGTCTTAAACTATAAATGCCTTCTGTATACATGTGTTTCCTTTGTATACAAGTTTATGGAAAGGTTTTTGTCTCCTTTTTGACAATATAAAGTAACATCAATAATTAATATTCAATAGATTAATTTGTCCTGTAAATCCCATTCTAAAATAGAATATATAGCATAATTTAATTTCCCCATCTAAGAGTTTACTGTCTCACAGTTTTAACCTGTTGCACATCTGTCACCATATTAAAAACAGTACCTGAAGGAATCCTGTCCCTATGTACAGATATGCTTTGAATAGGATGAAAGGAAATTTAAAAAAAGATGTAACATTTTTATTATTGCAGGTAAAAACATTTCAAGTACATCAATAGAGAATGTGTGCATTTATGCTATGCATTTTTTATATTGTTTCCCTGATTCTTAAATGTTAATAATAAATAAATAGATTAATAACAATAATAAAATGACTAAAAATAGATTTTTCATTCTGTAACCACATAAAATACGAGTTTGAGAAAAATACCAGCTCAGACTAGAGGAAGAAAGTTAGCTTATCCCAGTACTTAACCAGTTCCCCCCTTAACTTGCACAATGTTTTCAAATATGTGCCTAAACTGGATTGATATCCTGCATCTTTTTTTTTAATTTCCATTTTTAGAATAGAAACTGCCCTGTATTTCATTCAGAAAATATATCATACATATCTATAAAAAAAAGTGAAGAAAAATTTCATGCTGCATCAGTGGAGAGTAATCCCAAGAAAATTAACGTAGTAATAAATAATTAATAAATCATCCTGAAGATGCTAAAATGACAAGACATTACAAGGATCAATCAATACTAAAATGCATGGCACCACACATACCCTGGTTGGTGTATCAATTTGGAATGTGCATGGATGAGAAGAAAGTTTCTGTAAAGTGTGTCTTCCTGCATGAGACAAGTAGCTGAAGTTAGTGGCTGTTTCACCTTCGGATATCTGACTGTTCAGCATCTTCTTCCATTTTGATGCTTAAACTCTGACTATTGGGCCTTGCACGGGGGTGAGGATTCACATGGACCTTTGGTGCCTTTTCACTTTTGGAGATTTCACCATGTTCCTGCTCAAGCTCATGGTTTTGTTGGACTGTGTCAATGGCTTTGTTATTTCCCTGCTTCTTTTCTGGAATTACTGTTGCAGACAGACTCTGATCCCCTGGTTTGTTCAAAGTACAGAAGCTTAAGCTGTCACAGAGACTGCCCCAGTTCTGCTCACATTGGACCCGCACACTTTGGGTAATTGCTTCCTTAACTTCCTCTCCACAGCCCAGCAGTATGTTAACAAGTTCCACATACGGTCTGTAATGAAATTAAATAAATCCAACACATTTAGTTCAGACTGAATAGGTGTTTGACATGAAAGACAGTTTAATTTGTGTAATATTGGACAAGAGGGTTAAAAAGATTGGTGGTTGGATGTGAAATTTTATATGAAGCCTAAGGATATATTTAAATGGGACAACAAATAGTTAAAATGTATCAGGAAAAAAAAAAGTATAAAAGTGCTTTTCAGTATTTACCTAACCATTTTGAAAAGCTTAGGTTTACTATTCTTACTTTATTCTCTGACTGTGGTGGATTATTAGCTGAATAACATTAGCTTTATCTTATGCTAAGGATAGTTAAAGAAGGTGTGCATGCAGAAAATGGCAAACTACTCACCCAATCAAAAAAATTACACATTTAATATTCTAAGATACTGTTTCATAAGTACAATTATGGTAAAACTTTACAACTTTCTTTAATAAGCTTTTAATAAACATTATATAATGCTTACCAGATTACTATAATATATACGGTACATCGAAGTAGCTATAAATATCACCTAATGGTAATCCATATACTCCTTACATGTCTTAATTATTTTCATCAGTACGTTAACATACATTATATAATTGTTCTTTACATCTTTACAAATCATTTATTTATTATTTGTAGATTTTGTGTAGTACCTACTCTAAAGGTTTGTAACATTTTACTATTGAAAGTAATGGTAATTACAGTATTGTGAAGTTATTACCCAGTGTATTGTACAAACAGAATCCTTTACAGGCATGATTCCTTGTTTTTCTGTTTCCAGGAGCAAGTCATTGGTCTAATCTAAGCATTTCTGGCATCTTCTCACTAATCCGTTCATTTATCAATGCATCAGACACTCTATGAAAATTAACCAACTGATGTAGTCTGAACTTAAACTTTCATTTTTATTTTCGCAGATATAATAGTGTGGGACTGCAAGTCCATTATTTCGCTAAAACAAAAATTATTAACAAATGGGTTCTCATTTGCTTAGCAGAAAATATTGCCTTAGTTACCAAGCCTTGTGTCAGAAATTTCCAACTCTGTTATTTCATTTCACTCTGAAAAGTAGTCACCAACCTTACCTGTTTCAAAACTAACATACAGTATTCGTGTCATTTATCAACATACTTGAACACTTAACAAGTGTGCATGCCTCTGTATTCATACTGTATGACACCCACTCAGCTTAGGGCTTTGCTTGGTACATTTTGGTATCCCTTTGTTCAGTCTTCATTGTTCGGTCAGCCTTTTCTGAGGTTCACAGTTTGCACTGTTAAATGGTATAACCACTGTTGTTCAGTACTTCATTTCAATCTTTATTTTATATTCTTTTATGTCATTCTCTCCTTGTGTTCATGTGTCCATCACTTCCTGCCTTTACTTTTTTCAGAGCCATTCTTTCATCTTATGACTCAATTAACTGAGGCTGTGTGTCTTCTAAAAATTAGTTACTTTCTACAGGAATTTCTTTAAAAAGCAGTTGAAGCACACATTCTGTATCATCTCATATGCTGACTAGACTTAGTTTTGATAGATCAGAAGTCTTCCAAAACATTCACAGTTACAGAATGCAATAAATATAGTATATTGTGATTTATCTGAATATTTTGCATATGACAATACAACTGCATTTTAGTAAAAATTACATCATGCTTTTTGACTAAAGATAGTATATTAAAAAAGGACTGATCCCTTAATCGTATAAAAGTTAAAGACTGCATGAATTTATGTCTGCATTCAAATAAATGTGTCTTTCATTGTTCATGGAACACTGCAACAGATATAAAATATTTCCGACATTTTAGATCACAGAAATGTATTCAGCCACTTTATCATCTATTTTTACACAAGACACAACTTTGTACATTTTCTTGCATTACTTGCCTCTACGTAGACCATTCAACAATTAAAGCAGATAGTGAACAAACAGGTAACAGATTTAATTATGAACTTTACTTAATTTACTCATTACATTACATTAACCTTTAATCAATTAGCAGATGCTTTTATCCAAAGTAATTTACAAAAGAGGCTAACATCATGAAGTGGACTGTTTTGAAACGAGTGTTTAAGAACAAGGTTACAAAATTCAACATCACAAGGGAACAGCTCTAAACCAAACACAACAACACGAAACAAGTTAGTTTTCTTACCTACAAAGAACCTAGCATCAAACGCACAATCAGTTACAAGGATATTCACTTACACTGCTTAAATCTAGAAATACTGCCTTCCTGTCAAATTGTGCAATAATGATCAGGTTGTATTATTTGTGATAATATCCATCTTGAAAGGAGCCAAATAAAAATAAATTTGACTGATTGATTGGTATCTGAGTCTGCGTACAGGGAATTTACTTGAAACATTTTAGGCAATAAAATAATTGATCACCCTCAAACTGTGGTGTGGCTAGAAACTGTGGTTAAACTGGAGCCAAAAACGCCTGGAATGCTGTACTCATACTTAGGGTTGACTGGGCAGGCAGCAGAAATCAATTTCAACTTAATTACATATGATTTACTTATAAAACCATGGCGTCTTTGGCTGTAAAACACTGAAGGGCAATGAGCACCCCCCAAGAATTTAAGGATGACGTGATCATCTGTCTCTGCCATGCCAGTTTGACAGTAAAATGTCCCTTCTCCCAAATGGGCTGCAATTATTTCCACCACATTCCAATTACCATTTTAACCACTGGTTGTTGCTAAAACTGGGGCAAATGAAATTCCATTTTGCTTTTTGGTAGTTTAATATTTGGATATATAAAATTGCTCCCATTCAAGGTTATCTGCTTTTTTTCTTTAATTTTTTGCTTGTTTTTACCTTACATACTGAGACATGTTTGGAATTATATACACAGTCAGTATTGTCAGTACCATGAGACCAAATGAGAGAAGACAAGAGCCCCATTAACATATAAAGCTCATTTTGAAGAGAACAAGATGTAGCCAGTGCAGTTGGTCAAAACGTTTTAACACTGTTCTTATGCTCCTCATTCAAGTGTAAATAATAAGAGCTTCTTTTAAGATTTGGAATGCATTGCTTATGTGTATTTGCTGCCTAATGATATCTTCAATCTCTTCAAATATAATAGCAGAATTTAATTGAGTTACTTTTGTCAGTACTGTTAACTGCCCTAGCACAGTTGTTTTGGTTGACAAGCTTGGGAGTACAAAGCTATTGTGGCATGTGTAGATGGAAGGAGATACTGGGTATTGTGGGGTACCCCCTTTAGGATATTCAGTTCTCTTTCAATTAAATATCCTTTGTCTCTCTGCTGTCCAGTTTAATGTTTTGTTTTTTTCTGCTCTTAAGAATATCTCCAGTTTACCATGGGAGAACTGCAACTAGAAAATGGATTTCATTTGATAACAAGTATACCACTCAGATCTGATCCGCTTTGTCTTGTGGTGCTCTGCTTTAATTACAGTTATCTTTCTGTTAGTTTAATGCTACTGAAAAAATGTGCCTCTCTGAGCAATTACTTGCATTGTAATTCACTCCTCCTGTGGGATCTCTGCATTAGTATCATGTTTTAGAGAACACCTGTGGAGAGCACCTTGGGCTGTATCTGTTAATAGGGCAGAGGGGAAGGAGTTTTCACATTTTGAACACAAGACATACAAAAAATAGTACTACTTTTACTTGACATTATACTTTTACAATATCAGTTTGGAACAGCCACAGAACTGCCAGCAACTAACACATAAATAGCACCATTTAATTATATGTTACATTTGACCAGCATTAATTAGATTTGTGAAAAAAATCTACATTGCATTTTTAGCCTCAGGATACTTCTGAAATTCAGTTACTTTGAAATGTTGCTTTGTTGTATCATTCGTTATTGCAGTCAAACCTAACAGTTTAAGGGAAAGTGAAGGAAACAGCCTAAATAAATCCTGGGGTATTTAATTAACAACATTCTGATTAATCATGTCTTGGTTGCTGCCTGTCTAGCTTAAAAATAATGCATCTAATCTTTAGAAAATGTTCTAGAATGCACAGTGGCTCAATGAGTAGCACTGACTTTTCTCATTTCCAGCGTTCTGGGTTTAAATCCACAGTCTACCTGTTATCTTTGTGGAGAGTGCATGTTATCCCTATGTCAGTGTGAATTTTCCTTAGGGTATTCTGCTTTTCTTACTATATCTAACCCATTCAAATACGAGTGCATTCCAAACAGACACTTTATAGAAGTATGGGTGTGCATGTGTGAATGAGTGTCCAGGGCTTTTCCTGTCTTAAAAACAGAATCTCTCATTCTTCTTGCACCTAAATTGAATAAACAGCTTTGAGAATATTATGTCACCAAGACATGGGCTGTAAAACACACAATGAATGTGACAAACATCTTCCTAATTGTTGATTTCCTCCATTTCCCTATCTTGGTATACACAGTTTACATTGTTTCACAATGTAATTTATCTAAAGTGTAATGAAAGTGTGTTATTTTAATCTGTTTAAAAAGTGTTTCACTAAAGCAATTAACAACCTACAACTTCATATGCTCAGCCTTCACCTTCCTCACTGAATGCAGTTATGTATTGCAAAAATAACATGTAACAACTGATCATGGGAAAAAGTTGACTACCCTTGGCATCCTTGACCTAGGCTTTTCATACACTGCTCTAGTTTTTCACTATATTGTAAACAGCGGGTTGGAAAATGGATGGATGGATGTTAAACACAAACTACAACATGAAGTAATCATAATGCTTAGAACATTCCGTCAACCTCAGAATTACTGTTCTTGGCTATTTATTTCTGATTTATAGAACAACAGCTGTATTTCGGGATTTTATCTCATTTTTATGTCATCTTTTTCATGGGGTATCAATCATTACAGATCATTCTTTCTTTATAGTTTTTTATGTTACACCTGTAAGAAATCTGGTCTATTAAAAGTTTTAGTTTGCATACAGGGCAGCCTGAGACAGCTAATCATCTCTTTCATAACACAAAAGGAAATACAAGATGTGATTTGACATAGTTTTTAGTAAAACTGTTTTTTGCAATTAAGTTTTTATTAAATAAAGATTAAATGACAGGAGATACACAATAGACAATCTTAAAAGATAATTTTGTTTTGAAAGTGCTGGACCAGTTAGTGCTGCTACTTTACAACTGTGGGAGAATGGGTTGAAATCTTCTTCCAGGAGTTTTCTATGTTCTTCTTATATCTAAGCCGTTTTTTTAAATTCTAAACAGGTTCATGGTAAGCACTAACTGGGCACTCTGGTGTGAGTGAATATGGGCGTATACATGAATTCAATGGTGCCCCATCAATATTTGATATCTGTCTTATAACAGATGCAGCCATGGTAGGATCTAGCAACACCATACAGTTGGATTAACTGAGTTATGAAGTAAACATTTGAATGAACAGATTGTCATCTGAGTGTAACATATACAGTCATGTGAAAAAGTAAATATATCCCATGAAAATTGATGTTTTTTCAACGTATTTGAACAGGCAAACATTAGATCTTCATACAAACGGCACCCACAGAAAAAGATGATATACTTGGCCAAACAATACATACATTTACATGTTGTATTCATACTTATAATCTAAATGAACAAAAGTGAAGATATGTCATATGGAAAAAGGAAGTATACACCTACATTTATCACCACTTCATATCCATAAAACTAGTTCCAGATTAGGTGCCAATGATTACAACCTCCTTAGGAAGCATGTAGCTGTTTTATTTAAACCAGAGATATCTAGGCTCTGTGTAGATGAATCAAAGCTAGAGTTGTTTGGCCACCATTAGCCTATATAGTACAGACTGAAGGCAGCATTTCTGGAGAAGAAACTCATTCCAACTGTGCAATAAGGCACTAGAAATGTTGTGGTTTGGGATTGCTTTGCTGCTTCAGGGATTGGGCAGCTTGCAGTCATAGAGGCAACTATAAATTCTTCATTATATGAAAGTGTGCTTGAGGAGAACATAACGCCATCTCTCCAAAAGCTGAAGTTGAACCAGAAATGGACCTGTCAGCACGAAAGTGATCCAAAGCACACTTGCGAATTCACCAATGAATGGCTCAAAAACAAGAAATGAAGGGTTATGCACTACACTGGTCAAAGCCTTGATTTGAGTCCCATTGAAACATTGTTGGGAAAATTAAACGGGCAGTACATGCAAAGAAAGTCCAAAAACATCTTGCAACTGATGGAGTTTTGCATGGAGGAGTGGTCAAAAATGGAGGAGGCGATATGAGAGACTGGTGGACAGCTATGCAAATTGCTTACAATAAGTCATTTCTGCTAATGGGGACAATTTTGATGCCACGGGTGTACTTACTTTTTCTCCAGCAGACCACTATATCCATTGGTTGAATAAATGCTTGAAAGGATACATTTTCTTTTTGTTGAACAAATGCTTGAAAGTACAAATTGTCTTTGTGTTTTTATTCAAGTATTTCGCCTTTATCAGTGGGCACTATTTAAAGAATATCTACTGTTTGCCTGTTCAAATTAGTTTAAAAAATCAATGGGGATGTACTTACTTTTTCACATAATTGTACACAAATACTTTCATGTAATTTTGTGGTATTTGTTTTTTTATGAGTAGAATCCATTTCTGAGGTTTGTTTTGGATTTAAATATAAAACTCATGTTTTTTATTACTCTCCTTATTTTCTTTATCACGCAACAGCTTAGTGTTGATCATGTAAGTGTGATTATTATACAGGTGACATCACGAGAAGATTTCCTATAAATATTGTGACATTTACATTTTAAAGTACCCCTTGATTGATTAAAAATGCTCTTAATTTTGTTTTAGACATAGTTATCTTGTACTTCAAATAGGCTATCACTCTAGGTTTGCTTCTTTAGTTTTTGATCTTCTTATTGAATTGCATTTGTCTTTGTTTTGCCTCTTTGGTTCCTGGCTTCTTGAACTCATTTTAAATCTGGTATTCTGACCCTAATTTTGTCATTTGATCATTATTTCTTACCTTCTGTTTATCTCCTAGTCAGTTTTTGCTCACAGTTATTCTTGGACACCTTGTGTGTCCATAACAATGAAATCTGTAATTCATCTTAATTTATTGACTGCAAAATATGGTCCAATGCGAAAACACTTTTGGAACTAGAATTCTGTGAAAAAAGCACTTGAAATACTTATTCTCAGTGAAGGAAACAAATAAGAGATCTACTTATCTACAAGTTATTATGTTGCTGTGACCCAGGATACTGTAGGAAGCTAAGGGATGTAAAAGTTATATACTACAAAAGTGACTGTTATGACATGGAGGTAATTCCAGATTAGTGATAGTGTCCTGAAAGTACCAACTTGTTTCTCCATAAGGATCCAAAACTCTGGGTCGACCATCTCTGCTGCATGTCAGAGAACTTTTTTTCATATGTAACTTTTTTATTTGTAGCTTTTTTGGTAGAGTCAGCTAGATTTATTTTTTTGATACTGTACACAGGTATATTTTTCTCCAGGATTCTTATTGTTTTGTAGTATCTGTTCTTATTATCTTTTATCAGTAGTACTTTATCTAATATTGAACACTTCTGCTGGTGTATGTTTTAAGTTTTATTGAGTAATATTTTTTTAGTAGTGAAGTTCAGTTAGGTGCTCTGAGCCATGAAATAATGTGATGGACACTAAGTAAGAAATGCAAACCTATAGAAAAGTATGTATCTTGTCAGTACTAGTTTTGCATTTGTATAGTCCAGAAGACAGGAAACTGGGATAATTGCTGCGAAGATGTTGTGTATCTTGTGGGATCAGAGCTGGTATGACTCACTATATAACAACCGAATAAGGTAAAAGAAAATTCCGTTTCCAAAATACATTGCAGATCGTAAGCAAATTGTCACTTTTATTGGAACATCAGACTTAAAATAAAAGGCCATTCAAAGTTTACTTATTAATACAGAAAACATGTAATGGAAACAGCCCAATTTATACTTATGTGCACAAGGCTACTGTAAAACCTTTATGGTGTTCACATATATGTATATATTAATATTGAATATATTTATACTGAAAACATAAAATTATGTTTTTTAATGTATTAAAAACATTTATGCAATACTCAGTGCCACAAATTAATTACCCACTTTAAGTGAATAACATGTTACACCAACTTTAACAGTAACAACTGTAACCAGTTATTTTTGGTAATTATTTATCACTCATTGTGCTAGTATGGATTTTTGACCTACTCCCCTTTGCAGAACCACTTTCTAACATGAACTGCTCATCTGAGGTCATGTCACAACAGCAGAATAAATTATTCTCTCAATAATGGCTAATCGTCCAAATTGTTATACAACACACTATCTGTAATTCATGAAGGTACTATCCCATACTTAACTGCCGCAGTAATGTACTGAAGGTAGAATTCAGTGTTATCTTTTTTCCTCATATACAACAGGATCAGAATCCTCCCAATAAATTTGGTTTTTGATTCATCTCTCCTCAAAACATTATTTCAGAATATTTGAGGATAATACAAATGCATTTTGACAAGCCTGAGATGGGTACTCATGTTCTTGCTATTGGAAAGTGGTTTCTAACTTGAGCACTTTGCAAAGAGACTTATTTTTCTGTACAGTCTTACAAGGATTCTTTGCCACCTCATGTCAATTTTACACCTTGTTTTAGGAAAGATTTTGCAAAATGGCCACTTTAGGGAAGAGTGACTACAGTCATAAAATTCCTCCATTGGAACATTTTGGCTTTGGTATAGTCGGAGTTGTTAATAATTTCTCTCTATTATAAAAAAAAATTTTGGAAGGAGACAGGACGTGATTTTCTCGGAGACACACGTCCCGCAAGACCAGTCTCTGTGCCAAGAGATTTAACCACGCTCAGGGCCGGAAATAAAAGACAAAGTAGATGACAAAGTAGAATGTTGTAAAGAAATCAAAAACATTGGCGTGGTACACATGCAGAGCAGGTTAGAGATAATGGAAGTACAAAAATTCGAAGTCTCAAAAAAAGGATAGTAAAGATCGCATTAGCGCAAACAAATGGAAATTATTCCTCTGTGAATTAATGGAACAGCAAGAAGAGATCGAATATATTGTTTGGATTTAAACTTTAAGTCGGAGACTTGTAGATCATCTAATTTGTGTTGCAATCAGGGAAAAAGAAGTAGTGTTTCTTCCCAATGAAGAGGCGTATCCATGAGAATTAAAAGATTTGTTGTTTGGTGAAAGTGAAATCCTGCGAGAGAAAACTTCAAGCCCCGTGAGACAAGAGCTTATGCAAAGAGATTTGAAAAAGTCCTGCCCACATAACCAAGCACATGGTTCAATCATTTCTCATTTGTGTGAATGCTATTGTCAGACACATTTCTTGTAGAGAGAAATAAATGATATTCACTCACGGGCAGTTATACGTTGCATTATCACGATTTAATTCCAAACACAGAATCAAAATTCAATGCAATATTGATGAAAAGGTAAAAGCGAAAAAGAGATTGAATATATGGACATGGGTGATATGACAGAAGTATGTAGATATTATTTGGTTCTAAACTTTAAGTCGGAGACTTGTAGATTCGTGTTGCCATCAGGGAAAAGTAGTGTTTCTTCCCAGTGAAGAGGCCTATCTGCGAGAATTAAAAGATTTGTTGTTTGGTGAAAGTGAAATCAACATACACAAGCGACAGACGCAAATTTGCTGGCGCAACATGCAGGTGGAGATTGTTGGCAAGCGAGGTGAGCAGGGGGCAAAACCCCCTAATATCTTTATAAAGGAATGATGTGCTTTTAGGAACACTTCATTCAGATGGTAAGGATCAAAGTTAGTTTGATCTATATTGGATAGAGCTGGCTATATGCCTGATTGCTAATCAAAGTATTAAAATACTAGTCATAATTAAACCTTTAATTGTTGACTCCACTAGTTGGGCAGTAATATTTTCATAGCTGAAGACTGCACATGTTGGATTATTTAGCACATCAAGCAAATGATACAAACACAAAACCTTGGTGTCTTTATTCTCTTCCTTATACTCTCCTCTATATATTATTACACTATACAAGTAAAGATTAAGTTCATTGTTAAAATGTGCAATGATATAGAAAATCAAATACATACAAATGCTTCTCTTCGTTGTATTTGTGACATCTGGCAATGAAATTGAACATGTATTGTATGTTGTTCACAAGAAACCTTGGCTTTTTACCTTGGGTTATGCTGGTCAGTATTATTTTGGTTCACATGACATCTGTGGTTAGCTTGTATCAGTAGTAAATGCAACCTGTTCATTTACTTTGTTGTAGCAAAGAAAATCTACACTCAGTTGAACAGGAAGATTGTGACATTTCCTGACATCAGAAAGGCATCCCAATTTTCTCTGTCAGTATTACCAGCATGAAATACTCAGGGGTTGGCTTATTACACTACTTAGGATAAAGTTAGATAGGGGGAGGGAGAGCGCATGAGACAGTGAGAGAGAGAGAGACTGGTACATTCTGCTGACAACAGCAAATCTGGACAAAACCCCAGAGGCTCAACCAAAACACTGAATCCAAATCCCTAGAGGTATTGGGTTACATGGATTAGGATGTTATGTACCAATCAGTGGTATTTTTAACACATCATTCTAGCAGCATGATGTCTTTTTAGGAGAGCTGATGATGGATATAAAAGAGAGACATTAAAAAGGGCCAAGGGATATGAAGGCTAAACTAAAAAAATGTTTTAGATTTTCTGTTGGTTTAATGTTTGATACAAATTTTTAAGATGTATTGAAAGCCAGGGGATCTTCAAAAGTATGGAGGTACAATAAGTGACACCCAGAAAATTAGAACTACACAGAATATATTTGCAGAGAATGGCCATATCAAATAGATTTCACAGTGGGTTCAGCTTGCTTTCAAATTTCAAGATATTCTCTCTGCATGTTTAATGTTTATTTGTGAAATGGCTTTTGATGTTGTGCTTTATAACCATTGTGACATAAAACATACTGTTCTGTAGAATCTGCAGAAATGTTGAACTGAGATGGCTACTGAATTAATTGTTTTTGTATAGCACCTTCCTGCTAGGTTGGTTTAGGGCAGTGTACGCTTTTATTAAAATACTCTGGCAAGAACTATAAATATGATTCAGTATTCCATTTCATTGTATCTAAAATAAAAACAAACAATCACAGTTGTTTTTATTTTGATATGACACAAGACTTAGTTGGAAAAGTCAAAGTTGGCATTCTGCCATAATTTCTGTGACACTAGACTCTAAAATGTAAGGTTGTTAGTTCAGACCTTACCACCTTTTTGACCCCTAAGCAATTCACTTATCTTGCCTATGATCCTATTGCAAAAATATATATTTAACCCATTGAATTATATTTTGAATTTGCAAGTCACTTTATTTAAAAGGTGTCATATATATAGTATATAGAAAATAATAATACAAATTCACATGACTACGGTTGTTTCATTTTTGCTGTGGTCTTGCTTGTAAGGTACAAATTAGAGATGTTTTAGCCCTGTACAACTTTAGTATAGGAACTGTCTTTTTCTAGTTCTCTACTCGGTTCAAGATATGTACAAAGAAATCAGAAACTCACCCCTTTGGAAACAAATCTTGAAAACGAATCATTTCCACCATCACATTTACATTGTCTTTGGCTGCAGCACACAAATTATGTTTGAGGTAACACTCTCTTTGCAGCTGAAACACCATCTCCTTGATGGCTGGACATTTTCGGCTAATGCAGCTGAACTTATGTCGTAAGCCATGAGCCATGCACTTCAAGGCGTCTTTGATGAAGGATTTTCCCTGGAAAGGCAAAAATTAATGCAGACTCACCATCAGCTTCTAAATGATTATGAAAACTGCTGCTTAACAGAGCATGAAAAGTGCTGATTCTTCTAAGTCATCTATTCCTGATATAAGAGACAAACCTTATACTGTCCTCTGTTTTATGAAACACTAAAAAAAAAAACCAGAAAGGGAATCACTTAGATGTAGCAAGATGGCTATATATTGGTCTAGAAGATTCTGCTTTAAAGTACTACATCGTCAGTTAATGGTATTTTAAAAACAACATAAAACACCAAAGAGCAAACAAAAAACTAATTTTCAAATGAATACATTAGACCATTTGTGACTAGAACAGGCCATTTAACCCCTCAAGCTTGTAAGCTATAGACAGATGTTGTGAATTTAAAATATACAAGCAAGAGACTACTGTCATTTTACAATTGCACCCATAGTAGAGTTAAAAAGTGACAGAAAGTATACTGGTAGAACTAGGTAGAACATTGAATTAAACCCTACAACCTATGGTACACTTACACAAAGCCAATATCAAGTAATCACTTCGCCTAACATGGGTTTTGGTGGGAAACTGAAATAAAGAGAGCATACCTACATGAATACGTGACATGAACAGGACTTACTGTAAGTCCATAGAGCTGTAAGACAACTGCATTAATCACTGAACCATCATGATGCTATGAGACTTTTACAATTGTGAAAGAGTGATGAAGTAAAACACTTGATAGGCATTGACATAATCAGTTAATTTTAAAATATCAAATGTAATTCCCCTAAGATGAGAACAGGCCACCAAAGAGAAATGTACAGGGGAAATGGTTAGGATATTGACTGAAAAGTTTATATAAAGACTGCAAGAATCATCAGACTTACAATGTTGCCAGCCCTAGTGATATTTAAGTTTTACAAAGAAAATTAATTGTATTTCTTGTCAACTGAAAAAGCAAGCAGTGTGTATGTGTATTCCTGTGTAACTTCTGTGAGTTAAAAAAAATGTAAAAATAGATTCAAGTGGAAGGATGAAAGCAGTGAAACCCTCAAAGCAGCCAAGTAAAACAAAACAGTGTCTGAATGAAAAAATGCTTTGACTACTGCATTGTTAAATGCAGAGCAGTAGAATGACTAGCTTAAAATACAGTTTCAGGTTTTAGCTTGTTTTGACTACTTTACACAATTTCTTACAGTGTAGTAATGAAGTATAGGCAAACATTTATATTTGTAAAATGACACAATAGAAACATATATTTAGAATATCACATACATCTATAATTAAGTAATATTTACATTATTTTTATTCAGTAAAGATAAATGTTGAAGCTAATGCTCAATTCCACTGGTACCAGGGTGTGAAATGGAAGCAACAATATCCAACAAAACTTTAGCCTTGAGATTTCATAAGAACAGTAGAAAATAAAAATGTGAAAAAGACCGACTCAGAAACACATCTAGAGTCAGCTAGTGAACTGGGATTTATACTACAAAATCCATTATCCCAGACTAGATTTTCTGTAGTTCTGCAATATAAAACACAAGGATATGAAGTCATGTATCTCAGGTTACCCCCATCCAGAATTGTTTTTGTGCCTTGTATCCGTTGCTGCTAGGAAAAGTTTTGGTTCCCATAACCTGAACAAGACAGGGCTGATTTTCAAAAGGACAGATGGGTGGATGTATTTTCTTCCAATTAAGACATTCTAAATCTTATTAATTAAATTAATACAGAATGTGATGTATCTCAAAAGTCAAACTGGAAGTTAGTTATTGAACTGTCATATGACCAAATATTTCTTGTTTTCAAATCTTGATTATAGTAAAATAACAATCTTTACATGGAGTACCATACTTAAAGAAATACTTTACAACAATGCAATGGAATTATTATTAAAAGTATAATAGTAGAATTACCTGGGCATCAAACTTTCCTGCATTGTGCAAAAATGTCATGCATATTTCATTCAATCCTCGTATTTCACAGGAGTTGTTTTCAAAGCATTCAAAAACACCACATCCAACATCCCCAGTGTTGACCAGGCAGTTTTGGATTTCAGCTAAGTAAGAAAACAAGAAAAATAAAATAACTTTTTATAACTAGTTTATTGTTCTCAATTTAAAATAATGTACACTTTTTAAATTGATACCACTCTTCAATGGAAATACATGCAGCTGCTGAAAAAACTTGAGTGAATGGATGATAAAATGTGTAATATTACTGTTTACTAAACTGTAAAATACTTTTTATTATTAAGAGCAGGCATATTTCAAAACACATTTAAAGAAGTGTGAGATTATTGAGCATGGTAAACTGCATGCTTTTACACTTTAAATTATGGTTTTTAGTAAATGCTATCTGGAGAAAAATCTGAACACAGTATACTGAAAAATACAGCAGTTATTTGTAACAGGTTAGGCCACTAATGAGACTTTTAAAAATAACAGTTCTATAATGGCACTTCACTGGGTTACCTGGTCCCTTGTTGAGCAATTGCTTGTCAAGGCACCATTTCATTTTTGGAAGATTTCTTTATATATTCAATGGGTTCTTGGACTTTGAAAAGGTTTCTAATATGTTGAAAAAACAGAAATCTTTAACGTCTGGTGGACTGCCTATATACAAACAGATCAAGAAAACCCAAACATAGCCTGAGTTTTTTTTAATGCAGCAAGCATCCTTTTTAAATTAGGAACCCATTGGTATTTAACAAAATTGTTATCCATTCATGCTTATTTGTGGAGCTTGCTGTAAATCCGTATCAATAAAGGTTCTTCCTGAAACTTTCAAGATAGTACAATTGGAAACCAAAAATGTTCCCCTAGGGCACTGCTTAAAAGAACCAATCTGGCACCATTATTTTTTAAGAGTGGACTTTTCTTTCTTTTTTTTCCCCTTTTAATCAAGCCTTTACACACTGACAGTCATTTCCATGTTGCATCTTGTTACAGTACGTTTTGCATTCACATTTAACTCATTAGTTCACACTATTCAATTTTTATTCTAACCAACTAATTTTTAATGATGTCACCATTTAAAGTGAAGAATTTTAATGTATGATATCGTAGTCGTACATATTCTCCCATTGCTTTTCAAAAATCTTATAAATAGAATAGTGGAATGCATATTTTAATGTAAGATATCATAGTCGTACATATTCGTCCATTGCTTTTCAGAAAAACTCATAAATAGAATAGCGGAATGCATATGAGACACCACTTAATAGCTGGGTACACTAACACACAAAACGATGGTTTAGAGTTGACACTTAAAAGAATGTCTTCGGTTGTCAAAGGAAAACCCACGCGCATACTAGGCGAACGACACCTCAGTACATGGCGCCAACGCCACAAAGTGGCCAGGATTTCCTTATTTATACAGTGCTACATTTGATTTTTAATAGGTGGAATGCACACATGTCCATGCATGTACATTTCTCATTTGTGGGTCAGGTGAAATTTTCCGTACATTTATTTAACTGTGGTCACTCTTGTACTGTGTACCCTGTCTACGAATTCTCTGTTGGGTTCCGAACGTACATCGTGCTGTATCTCAGATTGAGCCACTCGTAAGCAGTTTAACCGACTGAGCTAAAGGAAAATTACACACTATGTTGAGATTAAAGCAACACACGTACTTGATTGATTAAAATATGTTGAATTTCTGAACCAAGTTTAATATCCCGTGCTGCCCCCTCTATTAAATTGTTTTCTACTGACCAACAGCAATGAAGGTAGAGTGTACAGCATGAAACGGTTAACGCAATCCGAAGGCAGACGTTCTCGAGCATTTTCATATAAACGAGTCAGCCACATGAATCTAGGGTCCCAAGGCCGGTTTGCTTGTTAGTAGTTAGAATGGCCCACTGTGCAGTTGGGGCACAGTGCGTCGCTTTAATTCGTCCAGCTTGCATTTGGCACTATGTCGGGAACGATCACACGATCTGACCCCGACGTGCTTGGAAATGCACACTTGTGCAATCCATATGTGCTCGGTGCACCCCCTCATGGGCACTCGTGCAGTGCGGCTCGTTCCTCGGGCCGGGTGACAAGGGCCGTTTCATTTCCTCATAAAGAGATTTTGCGGTAGTTGGCAAGTCGCCTTTGGGTTAATGCCAAGCAAGTTCTCCTGAGAGAAGATCAAATCATGGAGCTCTGTGCTTGCCCCTGTGCTGAAACTGCATCTATTCCGTCCGCGCTATGCCCCGTATGTTTTCAGAAACAATGGATACACGTTTCAGCACGGATACTTATAGATGCATTGATAGTAAATACTGATCCTACAGTTACGAGGGTCGGTCGACTTACATCTTACTCTCAATTAAACGCTTATGGAATTAATGGAGAAAATACATTCTTATATAACATTAGCTTACAGTCAAAACCTAAATCACGCGGGAGAAAGAATATGCGATTTGGCATTAACATGAAAAGTCAATTGAAAAAGGTATATTGTGGAATAATGTTGCCTTTAGTGACACTTTTAACAATAAGAAAGTCGTTTCCCGAACACTGAACAGAGCCTGCCTGTCCTATGAGAAGCACAATATTGAAAGTTACCTCCCCGCCCCCCACAACCGCTTTCGATTTTCACGTCTGAATGACAGAAGAGTGCTTATCTAAAATGCACGTGCAGCTATATTCTTTCAAAGAGTCCAACTGGTTAAATTTTACATAGCGAAATGTGGTAACATGCCTTTAATTCGTTTATACAATTTATAACTTTCGGGATTTCTGCTTTATATTCCGTTCTACTTCTAGGATTTTAGGTTTTAATCAATCGCGAAAAGTTTACATTTCTGTCAAAGGGATGCAACAGATGATGTAATATCTCCCTTACATGCCTTGTATTTGAAAGCTTCTAAGAAGCATTACATGCAGTAGTGTCGGTAAATTTCAGAATGTCGACGAAGTCCACAACCGTATAAACCAGTGTCACATACCTGTGTTCTGAAGGGACAGGCGTCCCTTCTGTTGGATATTCAGCTTTTCCCTGTCCTGCGGATTATCGGTTACATCAGTAACTTCTGATCCTAATATCTGAAGAGTCAACAGGAAAGGCAGTATCACCGAGGAGAAGGTGGTCAGCATATCTGCCCGCACTTCGACACCGTCTTTAGCTTTTCGCTCGGATGGCGCTGATTGCGGCTCCTAGTGTGACGGATGCTGCTTTACTTCCAAAGCTCTAGTGTCAGTTTGAATGAAGGAGTAAAGCAGGTGTTCTCATTGGGAGCTCCTGACCAATCAGAGGCGCAAACATCCAGGTCTAAGTTTGGGGGTGTGGCCCTCTGGAAGTTCTCCACGCGATCGCAAGACGTTTTTTGGTAGTGAAATCCTCTCGTTTGTGGCCAATAGTCTTACCTAGAGGTAAAACGGGAATAAATAATTTTAAGAATATTCTTAAATTATGAAATGATAACGTTAAAATCAGAATATTGTTAACATGCTTATAATGTGTACATTATTTATTAAAGAGAAAAATATATAGTAAAATCTAGTCTTTTTCAAAATAGATTTTTTACTCTTAAAAGTCATACAGCTGCAATGATTTTTCTCGATTGTTTAAATAGATTAGAATACGACATAACTGACTTTTTCGGCAACTGCAAAGTAGTGAACACTGACAGGACTATTTTTTTACATTTCATAAAAAAAACTTTAAATTCCAATGTTTGATGCATTTAGTTAAATTTAATAGCGTTTCTGGTTTGCTGCATTGTTATTTTAAAAGATATTTGATTAAAGGTACACTGAATATCGCAACGCCAAAGAATGATTTAGGAATTCCTGCCCTGAAAGTTATGGAAGTTACATGAATTTACTTCAGTTTGTTTTGCTCATAGTGCACAATAATACAAATTTCAGTTAATCTCTAAATTTGCATTTTCCCTCTATTTCTTCTGTATTACAAAATATGTACTGAATTTAATAAACATTGATTATTTTATGCAACATGTAGTAAACAACACTCTAATGTACTTTACAATTATAAGTATATTATAGAACTCTTTGTATATATAATTTATATATACATTTAATTTTTATAAATAAATATATATATGTATTTAAACAGAGTTGAAAATGCTACTATTTTTGCTCAGAGTAACAAGGGTAGAAAGGATTAGAAATGAGTATAGGGACAACACAGATACAGCAATTTTGTGACCAAATGACAGAGGCTAGACTGAGATGATATGGGCACATACAGAGAACAGATGAGGGGTACATCGGGAAAAGAATGGTGAAGATGGAACTGCCAGGCAAGAGCAAAAGAGGAATGCCAAACAGAAGGTTTATGGATGTGGTGAGGGAGGACATGAAAGAAGTCAGTATGGCAGAAATTGATGTAAAAGACAGGGAAAGATGGAGATGGATGATCTGCTGCGATGACCCCCAGAAGAAGATATACAGTATATATATAAGCCATTATAGGACAAGAAGCACATATCAGCCACAAAGTTCACAAATTCACTCTCCACTTCTGATTTACAACATATATAATTATATAATATATATGTGTGTGTGTGTGTATATATATATATATATATATATATATATATATATATATATATATATATATATATATATATATATATATAATTTTAAAAAATTCTAGGACAAGACGAGACTTTGGCCATGAGATTTTTCCAAGTCACACCCTCCTCTCAGCCATATTCAACCAAGCACACGGTACTCTCACCTCTCATTCGTGTGAATGCTTTTGAAAGACACAGTTCCTGCACTCTCAGTTCTTATAAATGTTAACATTTTCCTCATTTTAAATTCCCAATTAAAGAAGACGTATTATGTCCAAATGTTATTGAAGAATTTCATCACGAAGGGTTATCAACAGAAAATATGAGTACATAGGCAATCCTAGCACCGAGAAACGATGAAGTAAAATTAATTGATTCCAAAAATGGCAATCGGTTACATGGCAAATTGGTTAAATGCATATCAATAGACTATGCTGAAACAGTTGGTGGTGATCATGCAGAACTTGAAAACATTAACTTACAATATCCCGAAGAATATTTACAACCATTAACACAGTCTGGTCTTCCACCACACGAATTACTGTAGAAAGAGGGTTGTATCCAAGAAAGGTAATATAGTACATCTTCAGGGGATAACATTAGGCAACAAAGGAGACCTTGATATCCCATTCGTATTAAAACGTTAACAGTTTCCCATTAGAATAGCTTTTGCAAAGACAATTAACAAATCTGAGAGCCATACATTCGAAAAAGTCATTATATTTAATAGAGAGAAAGAAACAAAATTCAATCACAGGCAGTTATACATTGCATTGTCATGATGAAAGTCCAAACACAGAATCAAAATTCAATGCGATCCTGACAAAATTTAATTCAAAAAATTGTTTTTACTGAAGTTTTACAGTCAAAGTGTAAGTTTAAAAAGTATTTCCATGTTAATTTCAAAGCCAAACAGAACAAAATCATATTATGCAGCAAATAACTCTAACACAAAATGAAACATAATTTACTTTCAAATTATTATGTTTTACTATTTTTTAATATCGTTAATTACTCGCTGTAATGTAATATAGTTAGTTCTATTATGTATATGTAACAATTCCCATGAAAATAACAATATGTTTAAATTGTGCATCAGCATCCCCATACGCAAGCAGCAGAACTGCAAAGAGGCCCAGGGGTTGGTGAGCGAAGCGAGCAGGGGGCAAAGCCCCTAGTATATATACAGACACACACGCACACTTATGGCCACTTTATTATGTACACCTTGCTAGTACTGAATTGCGCATCCTTTTGCCATCAGAACTGCTCAGATTCAACAAGGAGCTGGAAACATTCCACAGGGAATTTGGTCCATATTGACATGATAGTATCACACAGTTGCTGCAGATTTGTTGGTTACACATCCATGATGCAAATCTTCTGTTTCATCACATCCAAAAGGTGCTCTGTTGGACTAAGATTTGGTGACTGCGGAGGCCAATTGAGTTTAATGAAATCATTGTCATATTCAAGATACCAGTTTAAGATGATTTGATCTTTGTGACATG
Organism: Polypterus senegalus; assembly: GCF_016835505.1. Taxonomy (NCBI): domain Eukaryota; kingdom Metazoa; phylum Chordata; class Cladistia; order Polypteriformes; family Polypteridae; genus Polypterus; species Polypterus senegalus. The sequence continues at coordinate 53,274,712 of NC_053166.1, forward strand.
GCACATTATTCTGTTGGAAGTAGTCATCAGAAGATGGGTACACTGTGGTCATAAAGGGATAGACATGGTCAGCAACAATAGTCAGGTAGACTGTGGTATTTAAATGATGCTTAATTGGTACTAAGGGGTCCAGATTGTCTGAAGAAACTATCCCCCACACCATTATACCACCATCACCAGCCTGAACTGTTAATAAAAGGCAGGACGGATCAATGTTTTCATGTTTTTGATGCCAAATTCTGGCACTACCATCTGAGTGTCGCAGCAGAAATTGAGACTCATCAGACCAGGCAATGTTTTTCCAATTTTCTGGTGTCCAATTTTGGTGAGCTTGTGAGAATTATTGCCTCAGTTCCCTGTTCTTAGCTGACAGGTATGGCACCTGGTGTGGTCTACTGCTGCTGTAGCCCATTATCTTCAAGGTTCAACGTGTTGTGCATTCAGAAATGCTCTTCTGCATACCTTGTTTGTAATGAGTTGTTATTTGAGTTACTGTTGCCTTTCTATCAGCTCAAGCCACACATTCTCCTCTGACCTCTGGCGTCAATAAGGCATTTTCGCCCAGAGAACTGCTTCTCACTGGGTATTATTCTCTGTAAACCCTAGAGATAGTTGTGCGTGAAACTCCCAGTAGATCAGCAGGTTGTGAGATACTCTGACCAGCCTGTCTGGCACCAACAGCCATGCCACATTTAAAGTCACTTAATTCATCTTTCTACCCCATTCTGATGCTTGGTTTAAACTTCAGCAGGTCCTCTTAACAATGTCTACTTGCCTAAATGTATTGCGTTTGTCTCATGTGATTGGCTGATTAGATAGTTGCGTTAACAAGCAGTTGAACAGGTATACCTAATAAAGTGGCCAGTGAGTGTATACACACACACACACACACACACACACACACACACACATACACACATACATACATACATACATACATACATACATACATACATATATATAAGTCAGATGTGGAAACTGAATTGGTAAACTTTGTGACTGATGCATGCTTCATGTTCTATAATAATGGAGAAATAGATTATTCTCTCACTGTGCTTCCTTCACTTTCTACATGCTATACTGTGTTATAGATTTATTTTAAATGGATATATCTTCTATTTTTGCCCATAAATGTACACTCAATAACCCATAATGACAAAGTAAAAATATGTTTTCAGAAAGGTTTGCAAATTTGTTAAAAAAAAAAACAAACAAAAAACTGAAATCTCTGATTTATAAACCTGTAGAACCTGTGTATATAAGGTTCCACAATTCACACTGTGTGTCAGGACAAAAACCAAGCCAAGAAATCTAAAGAACTCTATGTAGACCTATACAATAACATTGTGGTGAGACATAGATCTTGGAAAGGGTATAAACCTATTTTTAAAGCCGAGCATTCCCAGGAGGACAGTGGTCTCAATAATTATGAAATGGAACATGTTTGGAACCACCATGACTCTTCCTCGACTTGGCTCTCTGGCCAAACCAAGTTACTTGTCAAGAAGGGCCTTGGTCAGGGAGAAGGCCAAGAACCCAACTGGTCAATCTTACAGAGCTTCAGAAGTCCCTTGCTGAGATGGGATTATCTATCGGAAGGACGACTGCCTCTGTAGCACTTCATCAATCAAGCATTTATGGTAGAATGGGTAGACTAAAACCACTCCTGAGTAAACATTTATCAAACAGTATTATTGGACTCTTAAAGTATGAGGGAAAAGATTCTCTGGTCTGACGAAACAAAAATCAATCTCTTTGGGCAGACCTCCAAGCACAATGACTGGCAAAGAGCAGACACTGTACATCACTTGTCTAATACCATTCCTACAGTGTGGCTAAGGATCTGTGCTGGTCTCTGGAAAGTTGCTGGTTCAAATCCCTGTTACTGCCAAAAGAGATCCTACTCTGCTGGGCTCTTGAGCATGGCCCATAACCTGCAGATGCTGCACAATGGCTGAGCCTGTGCTTTGACCCTAAGAGGTATGCAAAAACTATCAAATTCCTAATACAAGAAATTGTATAAGGCAAAATAAAGAACAAAAAAAGCAGGCTTATGGCAGCATTATGCAATGTGGGTTCTTTTCGGTGGCAGAGAGAGGAAGACTGGTCACAATTAAGGGAGGATGCATATAGCCAAATAAATATTGGTCTTAGAAGAAAACCCAGAGTGCATGCAACCTCATTCTGGAACTTTGATTCACCTTTCAACACAACAACAACAACATGAAATGTATAGCCAAGACAACACTGGAGTGAGTTTGGGTCCTTGAGTGGCCAAGCCAAAATCCCATAGAACATCAGGGGATAACATGGCAGTTTGAGATGCCTTTTTCCCAATGCAACAGAGCTTGAGAGCATCTGTTAGGAAGAATGGGATACACTGTCCAAATCGAGGTATGCAAAGTTTGTAGAGAAACCCAAGAAGCTGTAATTGCTGCCAAAAAAACTCCTACAAAGTACTGTTTCAGTTTTGTCTTATTTTTAATAGATTTGCAAACCTTTCTGAAAGCATATTTTTTCATGTTATAATGTATAATTTGAATGTGACTGATTTCAAAAATAGCAACTTCTTCCATTTAAAATTAAATTTACAACACAATAACATTTTGCAGAAAGTGAAGGGATCTGAAAACATTCTGAATCTACTGTATATAAAAGTAAATTAAAATATAGCAGCATGGTATTACTACTAGTGAATTTGACCTAGTCACTTCTTGTGTTGAATTTACACATTTTCTTCATGTCTTTGTGAGTATTCCTCATGTACCAATGTTTTCTCCTACACCCTAAAACATACATCTTAGGATGATTTGTGTCTTTAAACTGGCTTGATGGATGTACATGAGTATATGTCATTTGATGTACTAGTCCCTTCCCAGAATCAGCACCTGTATTGTATTTCATGCTAATAGAATTTTTGGCTCTGGTCCCTGGTAAATAGAAAATGTCCTATTCAAAAAATTGTTTCCTCTAACTCAATATATGTTGCTAAATAATAAAGATATACTAGTGTGCTCAAGTGAAATATTTGTAGCCAAATGTGAATACTGCATTGTACAGTATAAACACTCACCAGCCACTTTATTAGGAACACCTGTTCATTTTCTTGTTAACACAAATATCTAATCAGCCAGTTGCATGGATGCAACTCTATGCATTTAGGCATGTAGACATTGTCCAGACGACCTGCTGAAGTTCAAACTAAGCATCAAAATGGGGAAGAAAGGTGATTTAAGTGACTTTGAACGTGGCATGGTTGTTGATGCTAGATGGGCTGGTTTGAGTATTTCACAAACTGCTGATCTACTAGGATTTTAATGCATAACTATCTCTAGGGTTTACAGAGAATAGTCTGAAAAAAGGAAAATATCTAGTGAGCCGCGGTCGGGGCGAAAATGCCTTGTTGATGTCAGAGGAGAATGGCCAGACTGGTTCGAGCTGATAGAAGAGCAGCAGTAACTCAAATAACCACTTGTTACAACTGAGGTATGTGGAAGAGCATCTCTGAACACACAACACATTGAACCTTAAAGCAGATGGGCTACAGAAGCAGAAGACCACACTGATTGCCACTCCTGTCAGCTAAGAACAGGCAACTGAGGAAATAATTTGCATGGGCTCACCAAATTCGGAAAACCAAGGATTGGAAAAATGTTGCCTGGTCTGATGAGTCTTGATTTCTTCTGCCATATTCAGATGGTAGGGTTCCAAATTTGGTGTCAACAACATGGAAGCATGAATCCATCCTGATCTGTATCAATGGATCAGGCTGGAGGTGTAATGATGTGGGGGTTATTTTCTTGGCATAGTTAAGGCCCCTTAGTACCAATTGAGCATCATTTAACTGCCACAGCCTACCTGAGTATTGTTGCTGATCATGTCTGGCCTTTTATGACCACGGCATACCCATCTTCTGTTGGCTACTTCCAGCAACATAATGTGCCATGTCACAAAGCTCAGATAATCTCAAACTGGTTTCTTGAACATGACAATCAGTTCACTGTACTCAAATGGCCTCCACCGTCACCAGATTTTATTCCAATAGAGCCACTTTAGGATGTGATGGAATGGGAGATTCATATCATGGATATGTAGCCAGCACATCTGCAGCAACTGCATTATACTGTCATGTCAAAATGGACCAAAATCCCTGTGGAATGTTTCCAGCTCCTTGTTGAATCTATGCCATGAAGAAGTACAACAGATCTGAAGGCAAAAGGCAGTCCAACCTGGTACTAGCAAGGTGCATCTAAAAAACTAGCCAGTGAGTGTACACATCACTATGCTTTTGGTTGCATCTTTCTGAGTATATAATGAATAAATTATTTCATAATCAGCAGTGCACTACTAACCTAGACTGAAATACCACCTTGTCCTAGCTTAATTTATGTTTTGTCTTACATTCTCCTTAGGTGCTCTGTGTTCATTATTTTTCCTACGTAAGAAATGGAGTAACTGCTAAATGAGGAAAATTTTTTGACTAATTATAATACAAATACTGTGGTGATCTGGCGCCCTGCCCGGGGTTTGTTCCTTGCCTTCCGCCCTGTGTTGGCTGGGATTGGCTCCAGCAGACCCCCGTGACCCTGTAGTTAGGATATAGTGGGTTGGATAATGGATGGATGAATAATAAAATTAATAGCGCAAAGTCATTCACAGGCCCAGCATGCATATTTAAAAATAAAATGTTTTTAAAAAAGTTTTGAACATATCCTCTTACACAGAATTAGGTTTTTTTCTAATTTGAAATAACACAGAATGTCACTTACCCACAGATGAATAGCGGGTGGGTTGGTATTTTTACAAATAGGCAAGACAGGTCTGCAAATTTTCATATTTACAAATTAATTGTTATTTCAATGTTCTTATCCTAAATAAAAGTTAGGCCCAATTCTGTCTAACCCTTTCATCTAGGGATTCAAGTATATCTCTGATCATTTGGACCAACACACAAAACTTCTGTTTCTCATTCATCAGCTTTTGTGGTAATATTAAATATTATCCATCTTGATGTTTGCAATAATGATGAGGCATTGCCCCAAAATCTAGAATATTCCCATAGAACTTATTAGTGCTCTAGCACTTGGAACACATTACAAAAGGCCTAGGCAAATCTTATGCATTTGAAATGATATTCCTGTGTTAAATGTGTACCTGTAAGATGAAATGACTCCTGCCATAGCTTGTATGCATCTGGGTATTTCTTAATAATTAATAAAGGTTTTAAGTCAGAAATATATAACACACCTGGTAAAGTTTCAAAACATTTAACGTTTTGTTTCTAACATTTTTTCAGCATAGAATTGGGGTTAAAGTTTTTGTACGTACATTCCAAAGTAACTAAACCTTTATATTTGTTATTCTGGCTCACAGGGTGCTGCACCTAAGACATTACTTTACAGTACTGTTGTGTGCATTGTTCTTGGAAACAGTTACCAAAACTAAATATTTTAATAAAAATAGATTACTAATGGGAGAATTTAAAAATTGGCGTAGCTGTCAGGTAAAATGTTAAATTAATTGCTTCAATTAAATTTTAACACCCATGGGCTATTCTTTGTTTGATGAGAATAAGCTATGTGTCAAATACTATAAATTCTAAAACTAATTTATAATGTTCACATAAAATAGTGGAATTTGACATCTGTTTTTTTTTTAAGTTCTTTTGTTTTCTTTACAATATATGTGTGTGTTCTGTAAATAGAACAATATGTGGTTCTTCTTATGTAACACAAAATATACTTAAAAAGAGATCTGCTTCATTGTTTTTCAGGTATCACTACTGCCAAGTTTTTGTCATAAAAAATTAGAGCACAAACATTCTTGGCAGACATTTCATAATTTGCTCATCTCAACTACAGTGTCAGCTGATGAGTGAATCAGAGCACACCATTTAAAAGACAGTAGCAGTAACTGGACTGACAGTTTTGTCCGTCAAAGGATTTTACAGTATAATTTGTCCCACTTTTTCTGTGTGGATTAGTGTGATTTATTTAATGAAAACAGGTAAAATAAGGAATAGATACCCTTTCTTATCTAAAAGTGTGTAGAGCATCTAAAAAGGAATGATTTGCTAAAAATGAAAAAAAAATGTCATTACTTTGGTGGCTTTAAAAATGCCTCTCAAATGACATTTTTGCTTTTACTAAAATAAATGGGATCTGTCCATTTAATTGATAACACTATAAAGCACCTGGCTAATCATAAGCTGTAACTTAAGTCATATCTGATTTAAAAGATGTATCTGTATAATGTTCATGTCAATTACCTTAAATTCTATAAGTTATTCCTTATCTGCTCAATGTAACACAGTTGATCATTCTGATAATTGCTCAGAGTTAATTATTGAACTTAGCCTTTTGTTTCATTTTAAATATTGTAGTAAGAAGAAGGTTTATTTAAAATATTTTAGAGGGAAGTTAATCTTTAAAACATATATGTTTTACTATATTTTGCTATAGCCTCTTTTAAAATACTGTACTAGAATTATCTATCAGGAGAGCTAAATGGAAAATATGGGTATTAAAAGGCATATTGTCTCTGTTTTAATTGGAGTCCCAACCTTCTCCAGATCTAACGTTTCTTCATGAAGTTTATCTTTATTGTTCCAAATGTAAAATTTAGTTTGTATAAGGCTGCACAGTACCCATTATACTGCTTTGCTCACAATGGTTATTATATACCTTACAATTATTATTAACTTTTTTAATGAACGTTTCCCAGATGCAACGTGTACTGGGGAAAAGGGTACAAAAACAAGAGTAGTTGGATGAAGGTTATGAAAGTAACATAAAAAGAAAATTGAATATACAGTATACAACTAAATTGTAACAGACTCTAAGTTAATCGAGCCTATTGTGCAACCTCAAAATGTTAATTAATGCAATTATCCCGCTGAGTATGAAAGCGATTTTGTTTAGGAAAATACAAATCTGTGATGCTGGTTTTTAAGAAATCAAACACTCAACTCGTATTGTCAAGACCTGTAGAATCTGATTGTCATATCGAAGTAACAGGTGTATCATTACAGTAGTGTTCACTTCATGGGTTCTTTACAAAGTGACCACTCGCTTATCTCTCCATCCAGTAACAACCCTGCTTAAAAATGAATTCCAACATTTTGTAACAAACAGTAAAGTTCGTCTGGAAACAGGGTATACTGGTTTCACGCCCTGTGCCCCATGACAGTATGGGGCCTTATCACCAAATATCCCCACCACACTTCTCACTGACACATTCGAGTGTCCGCACACAAAAAACAAGAGTGGAAATTACTGCGCTGCATTGTTAGAAGCATGATCAACTCACTCTTGAGTTGCTCTATTTATTTGGGGGGTTGTCTTAATTTGGGTTTACCTGTAAATTTTGAACTTGTGCCGTATGCATTGTGTTTGTGGTGAATGGTTTGAAAATCGTTATGCCAATAGATCTTAATGAGAATCATTTTTGCCTGAACAGCTGAGTGTCACTTTTACTCCGTTCACTGTGTGCACATTGCTTCCCATTCAACGTCACCATCCTATGACGACAAGCTTTGGAATCTTAAGTGCACTTTAACTTTTAACCGGGTCTGTGATGCGTCTTTGGCGGATAGCTAACGCGCATCTTAATTGACATAAATAAGAAATACTTTCTTTTGCCAAAGTAGGCGCAAATGTTTATGACTTTTACTTGAAGAAGAAAGCGTCCTTACAAGAGGCTTAATTAAAATGTATGTCGGCACCAATACCACAATATTATTTCTTGCAAAACAAATAATGTATATATAAAACGTACACTGCAATGGGCTGGTGCCCTGCAGTGGATTTGTTCCTGCCTTGCGCCCTGTGCTGGCTGGGATTGGCTCCAGCAGACCCCCGTGACCCTGTGTTAGGATGTAGCGGGTTGGATACTGACTGACTGATTGACTAAAACGTACGTGAACAGTTATTTTATTTGTTTCGTACGTACTAAGCAAAGACTTTAGCACAAGATTAAGGGTAGGGAATAGCCCTAGGCGTTAGTACTCACACATCCGGAGAGCTACACCCTCAAGTTTGGCCAATGAGAAGTAAAGACATTCCGCGTGGCGGCCCTCCCACAATGCGCAGGCGTGCTGTCTATACTGTTCAGGAGTCGTGGGCATAATCATGGAATAATAAGTACTTACAGGCGTTTGTGGGAATGAACTGCAGGCCTTCCAGGATGGTCTGAAACGTATGTATAATGCACAAAAATGTGGTCAGAAATACGTTTAACATTCTGCAGTCCAGCTAACCATCCAGATCCTTTAACCCGCCCAACATGCCTATGTAGAGTTGCTGTGGAAATTGATGAGAAGATCTATGCGGCTCTGTGAAAATGTACTCTTCCTTCAGCGTTAAAACCAGCGTGAATCTCCGCCAGTAATTCAACTTCTGGAATAATTAATCACAAAATAGCGGTGTGAAAACTATATAAGTATTAACTTGACTTCATAATATGGAAAATCTCCGTAGAATTCTTAAGTGGGTGTTATTTGCCAACTTTCCACTTAATGTTTTTTACATTATTAGAAATACTCGGCTATTATTATTCAAAGACATACAGGTTATGTGGATTGGCAATGCTTAACTGGTCCTGTGTGCTCACCCTCCTGATGCCCTGTCCCGCGAAATGTACTGCCTTGCGCCTGGTGCATTCTGGGACAGCCTCCCGCTTCCCTGTGATTCAGATTTCGATAAGTAGGTTTAGAAAATTAATGAATGGATGGACATATGTAGTACATAGTATGAATATACACTATAACTAATCACAAAAATCCATACTTAGGTCTCCTGATACTAGTTTATTTTCTTTAAAGCACCGTTGATAGTGACTATTACTTGAAGGGACTATTCATTTATTTAAATTTTTTTTTTTATTTCCAACACCATTTCTGTAAACATTCGTGTAACCACCCTTTGAAATGGTTCCAAGTCCTTGCATGGAGCACACTATATAATGGAAACACCTGCTACAAGCTGTGGTGATAATGCTAATTGCAAGACTGTAGTCAAAGCCCCTTAATACTCTGGGCTCCATTTTTGAACACCTGGCTTGGGTGTTTGAATTGGTTTGCTATTGTGAAATATTCACTTTTATCTTTGCAAAATGGAGTCAGCAGTGACATTGACAGAAATTATTTGCAAGCTGTTTAAGCTCATAGTGATATTAATTTGACAGATTTGTACATAATGAGAGTATATATAGGAAATTTGTCAAAAAAGCTTAAAGAGTATGACATTGTAAATGCCGTGCAAACAATCTGAAAAAAATTACAACAGAAGAATTTCCTCCATATTTTCCATGTTGGTAAGCATGTAATTATTTGCCATTTATTACTGATTAAATTCATTAGTGTACAAGTAAAACAGTCTGTAATGTATTTCTTAGTAATGATAAACTAGGAACCTGGCTAATAGGTAAGTTCTATATATCTGGTGTTTGTGTAAAAACGTGGCATTAGTGGCTTAATCAGCAAACAAACCTTCATTAAAACGTGTCATTTGGATAGTAGTACTTGTGTGAAGCTGTTAAATGAGCTGTTACTTCAGTAATACATATCAACTAATACTGACTGCATGTGTTTTTAGATAGCCTAAAAGTAAGCAACAAATGCTAAGAATTTTGGAGAAATTAATGGTTTGCGATAAGTTTTATTTTGTGCAGAAACCACATTAACAAAAAAGTCATATGCTCAGACTTTGCTAGATACCAAAGTGCAAAAAAACAGAAATTGATGTTTAGTAACTTTTTTAACTCTAGAAGGGTTATTTTTTTATAAAAATTATTTTCATTCGTTTGTAAGTGTAGGGAGCTGATTTTGTCTAGTTTAAGAGAAGAATATGTGCTGCTTTGTTGCTGCCAGTAAAACTTAATAGAAACTAAATTTTACATATTAATTATTACAATATTTATACTGCTAAACTCAAATTACCTTACGCCTTGTCTCTAGTATGGCCAATAAAATAGTTTCACTGTCACTAAATATTTCATCCTCTGTACTAATGTAACCACTGCCATTTTAGGGTATGTTTGGGAACTCCTTGAACTTTATCAATGTGTATTTTCCATATCTTTATTGTGTTTTTAAAATCAGTACAGCATAACAATACATTTAAAGTAAACATTTTTCTTACTCAGTAATAATCTCCTTCTTTTAATCAATCAATCAATCAATCAACATTTATTTATATAGCACATTTTCATACAAAAAAATGTAGCTCAAAGTGCTTTACAAAATGAAGAATCGAAAAATAAAAGACAAAATAAAAAATAAACATAAGTCAACATTAATTAATATAGAATACGTAAGGTCCGATGGCCAGGGTGGACAGAAAAAAAAAAAAAACTCCAAAGGCTGGAGAAAAAAATAAAATCTGTAGGGATTCCAGACCAAGAGACCGCCCAGTCCCCTCTGGGCAATCTACCTAACATAAATCAAACAGTCCTCTTTGTATTTAGGGTTTTCATGGAAGGACTTGATGATGATGGTCACGTAGACTTCTGGCTTTCAGTCCATCAATGTTGGTGCATCATGATGCTTTGAGTAGGTGGTGGTGGCGCAGGCCGCCACCACAAAGAAACCGGAAAAAGAAACAGAAGAGAGAGTAGGGGTCAGTACGGATTTTGGAGCCACTATGAATAGTTATTATGATGAATCGAACATACAGAGTATCAGTATTAAGTTAAAGTGAAGTTATAAAAAGGCCATGTTAAAGTAATGTGTTTTCAGCAGTTTTTTTAAAGTGCTCTACTATATTTGTCTGGCGAATTCCTATTGGCAGGCTATTCCAGATTTTTGGTGCATAACAGCAGAAGGCCACCTCACCACTTCTTTTAAGTTTAGCTTTTGGAATTATAAGGAGACACTCATTTGAAGATCTAAGGTTACGATTTGGAATATAACGTGTCAGGCATTCCGATATATAAGATGTAGCGAGATTATTTAAGGCTTTATAAACCATAAGCAGTATTTTAAAGCCAATCCTGAATGACACAGGCAATCAGTCAGGAAAGAAACATTTTTGAGTCCATGAAATGTTGAATCAATGAGCAGAGTTGAGCCCATGAAAGGTTGCCATTTTTTGTATAATAGCTGATCCTTTAGTACATTCTATTTTTTCCAATTTCCTATACTATAGCACATTCCTAAGCAATTGCAAACTGGAGGTTAGTACAGGATTTTTCCAGCTGAACAAAATTAGGCCATGAGCTACTATTCTAACAAAGGAAGCTGTGCATCTTTTCTTTCTGCAGTAATGAGTTGTTGTTACTACATTCAGCCAACCCTCAAGTCAATAAGTGGAGATATCAACAGCATCATGCTGTTTATGTGTGGGAAACTGTTTGAATTACAATTAGATTTTCTTTCTGTTCCACAGAGGACTTTCATTGAATATAGTTATGTTTTTTTTCTGAAAGCTATAAAATAACTGACAATCACTAGCCATGTAAATACTTGATACAGTATATTTGGAGTCAGCTGTATTTGTAGGCTAGTAGTATTTTGGATGTTTAATTAAGCATTATGCTTTGATCATAAAACATACTGTGACAGCTTTTAATCATTTGTGGAAAATACCATTTGTCCATATCAGTATAACAGTGAAAACATGATTTGCACTTTTTCAGATTGATTTTTATAAAATGGAAGACATTTTTATCTGTAACTATGTAAATATTTAACACAGCAATGTGTTTGTACATTTTTCTCCTGACATGAAAGTGTTTTAAATATGATTAAATAATAATGCACTCAGTTCAAGGGAACAATATATAAGGATTCTTAGTTTATTCTAAAGTAATTTGAAGAGAAATAGTATTGTATATTAATAATCTGTAAGAAGAGGAAACATTTTTTTCTCCATATTTCGTTTAATTTGAAATGTGTGGCTCATAATTTTTCATATAGCTGAAGCTATGACAAATTGCTGTAAACATTGTGAGAATAATGTTTTACAAAGCAACAGTTGCATTAATTATACTTTTTATTTTACATCATTTTCTAATTACCATGCTTTATTTTGATTTATACTAGAATTACATATTGAAATTTATTCAGCATTGTGCAAAGAACATGCTAGGTACAACTGGGAAAAAACCTGTGCAAAGATTTGCTATTCCCATTTCATTCTTGTTTTCAGTTTTGGTACAGAGCACATTGATTTAATACAGAATTGTTCCAGTCATCTATATATATAAAACAGTTCCATGACTGAACGACAGATAACGCACAGACCAAACCGCTGGACCTAAAGGGCTGAAATTTTGACAGTGCATTCCTATAATGACATGGATAACCGCTAAGAAATGATTTTTTGAAATTCCATTCCTGTGAATTGGGACACTCCAATACGTTTCTTGCCACTGAGCAGGGGGCGAACGACACGACGCGCATGCGTGGAATGAGGAAGGGGCTGCTTAAATACAGAATAAGCCTATAGAATGGTTTTGTGAACGGGCTATTTTGACTCCAAAAAAACGATCAAGCTGCGTTCATTAATGATATGTTGCTGAAGTCCTTTGACAGAGAAGAAATTGTCCACAAGTCGATAAGACACTGTCTTTAATGCAGATGAAGCCGTTAACTATCCGGTAGAGTTTTTAAATTCCCTTAAACCACCGGGTCTTCCATACCATAGGCTTACTCTGCGGCACAACGGTTATGCTCCTTCGGAATTTAAAACCACCGAAACTGTGTAATGGCACTAGACTGCAAGTCAAAGCCCTGCATAAAAATTTAATCGAAGCTATTATTTTGACCGGGTGTGCTCAAGGAGAAAAAGTGTTCGTGCCGCGCATTCCTCTAATATTCAATGACCTCCCCTTTGACTTTATGAGACTGCAATTTCCCCTCAAAGTATGCTTCGCCATGACAATAAATAAGTCTCGGGGCCAAACTATGCGCTGGCTTAGATTTAAGGGAAGATTGTTTCTCCCTCGGTCAGTTTTACGTAGCTTGCTCACGCGTAAATTCGCCCACGAGCCTGGAAATATTAGTGCCGCCCAATAGAGAAACGAAAAATATTGTTTATAAGGAAATCCTCTAAAAAGGAATTAAATGTTTACACTCCCACGACGTCAGAAGTTCCACGCGAAGAAAGTCACGGGCAATAACTATAACTTCATATGTATATTTCCGAAAAAAAAGTACTGTATATTAAAACAGAGTCCCGCGCGGACGAAGTCGCGGGTAAAAGCTAGTATTTTATATTTACCTTTCCAAATATTATAAAGAAGGCTTCCTCCTCCTTGAAATATTATTCATTATATCACAATTCAGGCATATTCGTTTCATGGGAAAATTAAGCTGGGCCAATTGAGTAATAATGACTCTGCCTGAAGTAATAAAGTAAATTAGAGTATGACTAAGAAGGCTCAATTCATTCTTTAGGAGTGGGATGGACTTGGGCCCTTTTTTAATAACTGGAACAAGAGCATGTCTTATGACCTGGTTCTAATTGTTTTTCTGTTATGTACAAAAAGACACAAGGAAGTTTTACTTGCACATTATGTATATTAAATATAAGCAATACATATTTGTATGCTTACCCAAAGGGAAGATAAGCAGTAAATTACTGTGGTGCTAATTGTTCTTTTTTGCTGTTTCTTAATCAGTATTGCTTTACACTGTGAATGGTGCCTATTTCTTCTGGCATCTTTAATATTCATGTATCTATTTTCTAAATACAGATAAAAGGTCAGGTTGAGCACTATCATTCACCCAAACTTCAGCTGTAATCCACTGTACTTCCAGGTGCTCCCTCCTTATTCCTGGTACTAGTGGAAACTACATTTGCGTTACTCAGAATCCCTTTTTTCATTTCACTTCTGTAGCAGGCATATTTAGATAGGTTGTAATAGCCACAATTCTCTCAATCTTATACTGCTATTTGGCATATTGTCGTAGTAAGTGACTTGTTTCTGTCATCCAATCCTTAATAACTCCCGAAAACAGTAGAGGCACAACATTTTTAACAAGCTGTACACATGCTTTTACAGTGTTTAGCGGATGCTCTGTGCCCTGGGGCTTTGTCCATTACCACCTATATGTCAGATGTCTGGGTTGGTCAAAGATAATTGAATTCCTGATGAAAAAATGAAAAACATATAGTACTCCAAAAGAATGAATTAAGTGGAATTATAATGCATTAAGACTAATTATGATTAATTAAAATCAAGTTGTCACTTGTGCTTTAAATCTCAGCGCTTATTGTGCTAATTGTAACGTAAAGACAGGAATGCTAAATACTTAAGACTGTAACAAGAGATTCCATGTCACTTTTAAATGGTATTCCTAGATTATACCCAATTTTGTTAATATTTGGCATAAAGATATTCTCTTTAAACATCACCTCTATTATACTTAACAAGTGCCAGCCTGTTGCAGTTTTTAAATAAAAGAAACATACTCTTATCTCAGACTAGGATAAAATTATAATTTCTAGTTGTAAAACTTAATTATGTTTTGTTTTTGAAAATACTAAGATTGGCCTTCAATGAATCTGCATCTAAATGATGTCTGTGACTGAAGTCGAGGGACAGATGAAAGTTTATTTTATGCAGTGGTTACAAAAGTATACCTTGTAACATGTTTTGCCATTCAAGTGGTTGTGGAAGGGACTGGATCAATTGTGGTGTTTATTGACTGGTGAATTGTGCAGTTACTTATAAAAACTGTAAAATGAAGCTAGCAAGTAGGCATTTCTTTTGGTTTCTACATGAAGTTCAAAGTACAAAAACATACTTGGATGGTTTCAAGACAGTTATTTATGGGGATTTCCAAAGAGTTTCACATAATATTGTAAAGGAAAATTCCGAGCTTTTGGAGCCATCTGACACAAACTGCATTGTTAGGTTGACCATTGTTTTTGAAATTAAGTGATAAGCTGGAGCTGAGTTTTGTAATGGAATAACCAAAGGTTTACAGATCAAACAAACTGTGACAAAATAGTGATTTGCTTGATTAAAGACATAACAATAGTGCATTAAGAACACATGGTATTTTTTTTAACATTTAGACATTTGTTCAGCAACAACCAGGAAGGTCCAAGAATCATGTTTAAGTGTGAGGTAAGAGTACAGCCATTTCTGACAGGTTCTAGAATGCTTTTAGAGAACTGATGCAACTCACATTTGTTTCACTTTACAACTGTGTCCATTTTAGTGTTCACATGTGATAGGACAGCAAGAGACATTGTAAAAAAGTTTCATGCAGACTTGGGTAACAAAATGAAATATGTTGATGTTTTCCATAAGCCACAACTATATAATACTCCTTTACAGCTTAACAAATACAGAATTGTCATATGTCTTTGAGAAAGAAGTTGAATTTGAGCTGTAGGGTTAGCCACTCATTTGTGAGATGTGTGCAACAATTCAGCAGATATTTGTTCAATTTTTTATGGAGAGCTGTTTGCCCCTACAAACTCAATTGTGTTCATCTGTCTGCTTCCTGAGCATCTGTTTTCTGAGTTACAGAGAGCCAAAAGCTATTCTGACAGTATTGAGTGTGAAGTATCAACCAGCCCTTGATAGAGCATTCTTAAGCACAAAGTTATTGTAAACTTACTAAAGTAGGGATAATTCAGAGTTGGCGACTAGCCTAATTTATGAATGTTTAGTTTATGTTACAAATCTTGATTGTGCATGCTTCACAAAATGACCAGAACAATATTTAAACTCAGGTTCCTGGATATGTGTTTAGCTGTTTAAAAAGAATTTCTCTTTCTCTACATACTGCAGCTTTGATTTGCAGAAGCAAGGATCCACTTACTGGTGGATACCAATGGGCTTTGACATACCAACTTTTGAATATTTTCAGTGTTTTAGATACACATTTCTTACATTCATTGTAGGACTAGGTGGTGTTTCTTTTGCTGTGGTTGGTGATTTGTTTGGTATTAAAGTGAACTGGAAGCCCATTTTCAGCTGTTTTTTTGTATTTGTTAATATTTTTCTGACAGTGACCAGTTAATGACAATCGTTTTTATATATTCTCACATTATGTAACAAAGTGTGTAACATTAAGCCACCAGTAATAATTACTTGTTCTATACTCTGAGGAATCTAGTCTATCAGGAATTGTAGTCTTGGATAGGCTAGTTCAGTCTAATTTCTTAGAAATGCTTTTAAGCCTGTTTTCCCATCAATGGGCCCCACAAAGAAGAAGAACTAGGATGGTGTGGAAATAACTTTGGAATGACTGTCTTTACAAGTTCTTGCATGCATTTTTTGTAAATGTAAGAATTATGTTACACCTCCAAAAATACTTTGGAAATATATACATTTTCTTCAAATTATTAGGCAATGTTTTGCTTTTTTGAGTTATTTATCACATTAGTTTCCTGTTGAGGTACAGTAAATAACAGAAAAATGTACATTTTGGGAATGTAAAGAGCAAAGGTGAAATATTCAGCCTGATTTATTGGTAGAGTTTGTGA
Organism: Polypterus senegalus; assembly: GCF_016835505.1. Lineage (NCBI taxonomy): Eukaryota > Metazoa > Chordata > Cladistia > Polypteriformes > Polypteridae > Polypterus > Polypterus senegalus. Next base: position 53,291,157 of record NC_053166.1, read on the forward strand.
GTGCTTCTTCAACTCTTGAAACTCTGTACAAGCATTGTGTTTGTTTAGTTTATTGCTGTCTTCATCGCCTTAAATATTTTGCTATCACCACTAATGATACCTAGCTCCAGAAGGAGAAGTTATTGTTCATATTGAAAGAAAAACACTGAAAGCCCTAAATGGTTCCCTATGCACCTTTTGTGATTCTTACAGATAACCCAACTTACAGGAGGGAATCTAGCCATCTTTCCTATGCTCACCTGTTCTCTTTCACTGATCTCTTTATCTCTCCATCTTCCCTTTACTCAGCCACCTGATTCAAGATTTGATCTTTAATTCCTTTCTAGTGCCATTTTGTTGGTCAGTATGTTTATTTTCTGGCATATAGTTTAGAGATAACACTAAAACCTGTAGCCTGCCTCAATTCTGAACCTGTTTTACAAAGTTATCCAACACTTTTTTCCTTCAAATAGAGCATTTGTATTTTATATATGGTAACAAAAATCCTATGTTTCTGCTTAGATTTCACATTAAAACATTAGAACAATCTAGACGAGAACAGGCCATTCAGCCCAACAAAGCTTGCTAGTCCAATCCATTTATTTCTTCCAAAAAAACATCAAGTCGAGTTTTGAAGTCCCTAAAGTCATACTGTCTACCACACTACTTGGTAGCTTACTCTAAGTGTCTATCGTTCTTTGTGTAAAAAAAAAAAAAACTTCCTAAAGTTGGTGCGAAATTTACTCTTAACAAGTTTCCAACTCTGTCCACGTGTTTTTGATGAACTTATTTTAAAACAACAGTCTTGATCCTCTGTACTAATTCCCTTCATAATTTTAAACACTTCAATCATGTCATCTCTTAATCTTCTTTTGCTTAAACTGTAAAGGCTCAGCTCTTTTAATCTTTCCTCAAAATTTAACAGCTGTAGCTCTGGAATCAGCCTAGTTGTTTTTGTAGCCTGGAGACGAAAACTGCACACCAGTACTCCAGATGAGGCCTCATTAGTGCATTATAAAAATTGAGCAGAATCTCCTTGGACTTGTATTCCACACATCGTGCTATATAACCTAACATTCTGTTTGCCTTCTTAATGGCTTCTGAACACTGTCTGGAAGTCGATAGCTTAGAGTCCATTATGACTCCTAAATCCTTCTCATAAGGTGTACTCTCGATTTTCCAAGACTGCCCATTGTGTATTCAAACCTAACATTTTTAATTCATATGTGTAATACTTTACAATTACTGACATTAAATTTCATCTGCCACAAATCCAAGCCTGTATGTTATCCAAGTCCTTTTGTAATGATATAACAGATTCCAAATTATCTGCTAATCCACCTATTTTGGTATCATCTGCAAATGTAACCAACTTGTTACTTATATTCATATCTAAATCATTTATATATTAAAAATATATACCCTGTGCTTCCTGTGTCTGAGCCAATTCAGGACCAATCTAAAAACATCACCCTGAGCTCCCACTTCTTTTAATTTGATGCCCAGTCTCTCATGTGGCACCTTAGCAAATGCTTTCAGAAAGTCAAGATAAATAATATCATATTTTCTCCACTTTGATCATATCCTTTTGTTGCTTCCTCATAGAATTCCAGCATGTTAGTAAAACACAATATCCCTCTTCTGAACCTTTGCTGACTGTTCAGAATAATTCCTGTCCTTGCCAGGTGTTGCTCAGTCTTATCCTTAATAATTCCTACCATTAATTTTTCTGTGATTCCTGTTAAACTTACTGGCCTATAGTTGCTTGGATCTGCCCTGTCACCATTTTTATATAATGGAATGATATTTGCCATTTTCTAGTCCTTTTGAATCTCTCCAGTGCACAGTGACTTTCTAAAAATATGTTTCAAGGGTTTATACTGTATATTTACTCATAAGCTTCCTTAAGAAGTCAAGGGTAAATATTATCTGGTCCTGGTGATTTGTTTGATTTAAGCCTATTTAATCTGAGCAGCACTTCTCCCTCTACAATTTCCAAATCCTCAGTACCTCCTTAGTAGTCCTGTTTACCTGTTTATCTCAGAAAAATGTAAGCTTAGGGCTTCCAGTATTTCATTGTCTGTATCTTTTAATTCCTCTTTACTATTTCTGATGCCCTTGACCTTCTCCTTGACTGTTCTTTTACTACTAAAATACGGAAAGAATCTCGTAGGGTCTTTTTTTTGCTTTATCTGCTATATTTCTCTCCAACTGTCTTTTAGCCTCCCTGATATCTTTCTTAATGGTTGCCTTAGTCTTAGATGCCTTATAAAGAAGTTTTTTCCTTTGAAGCATCTTTTTTAAATCTTTAGTAATCCACTGTGGAGGTTTTTTTTATTTCCTATTAATTCCAATTTTAGGAATGTATCTGTCCTGCATTACATGTATAACATTTTTAAACCTGTTCCACTGCTTCTCAACTGTCTCCACACTTAAAAGCTTATCCCAGTCTATCCTAATTAGACTTTGTTGCATCTGGTCAAAATTTGCCCTACCAAAGCTCAACTTAACAAGTTTAGTCTTTGCATCTGGACTTTACAGAATATCAAGAATTGTATTATATTATGGTCACTTGACTCTAGTGGTTCAATCACTTTTACACCCTCAATTCTATCCTGATTATTACAAAATACTAAATCCAGACAGGCTTCATCCGATGTTGGTGCTTTAACATACTGTGTTAAAAAACAGTCACTGATTCTAAAAACTCCTGCTCTTGTGCTCCTCCATCTGCAAGGTTATCCCTGTTAATATTTGGGTAATTAAGTCCCCCATGACTATAATATCTCCCTGTAAACTTGCCTTTTTGATATTACTAAAAAGATGTGTGTTGAAATTACTGTCTGAATTGTGTAGTCTGTAACACACTACTAAAATAAGACCTCTTTCCCTAATATTTTCCAGTCAAAGCCACATGTCCTCACTAAGATAGGGCTCATCGTCCAACTGAAGAGGACTTACATTTAAATTCTGTTTAGCATAAACAGCAACCCCACCTCCTTTTCTGTTCTGTCTATCCTTCCTAAAAATGTGTATCCCTCTATGTTACACTTATCCTCAACTTTGTTATTTAACCAGGTTTCTGTTATTGCTATAATATCAGTTATGCTCTGCTTCATACTGCATCAACTCACTTACTTCTAGCATTAAGGCAAGTTATTTTTAATGTGTTACTCCTTCTACATTTAAATGTTTGCATTGAATTTACATTACTATGCATTTTTATTTCTACACCATTGCTTGCTCCTCAATGTATAGATCTAAACTTGGCCTCTCCTAAACTCCCTGCCCCCCATTCCCTAGTTTAAACAATCCTCGACTAGCCTACACATACGCCTCCCCAATACATTGGTGCCTCCCAGGTTCAGATGTAAACCGTCACGGCGGAACAGGTCCCATCTGTTCCAAAAGGAGTCACGATGCCCCATAAACCTATACCCTTGTACCCTGCACCAAGATTTGAGCCATGCGTTAAGCCTTCTAATCTCCTCAGTCTTACTTGGACTGGCATGTGGCACAGGTAGAACTTCAGAGAAGACTACCTTATCAGTTCTGCTCCTCAGCTTGGCACCTAACTCTTTGAATTTGGATTGGACAACTGACAGGCTACCCTTATGTATGTCATTTGTTCCATCGTGGACAATGACAACTGGATCCACCCCTGCTCTGGCCAAGAGCCTATCCACCCTTCCAGGGAGGTCCCCCACCTGTGCTCCCAGAAGGCAACATACCTTGTTAGACTCTCTGTCTCTGAAGCACACCTGTGCTTCAATCACCCTAATGATTGAGTCCCCAACTATTACTACCCCTTTCTTTCTGGGAACTGGTTTTGAGTTGGCCCATTGGGGCTCCTCATCCATGCCTACCACCTCAGAATCATCAGAGACACCATCCAGCTACGCAAGGAGGTGATAACAGTTTGACTCTACTAATTCACTCAGAATTTAACATTTTTATGAGCCCATCTCCTTCTGGTTGATTACCTAGTATTACAATAATGTGTGCACATGTATTATTACTAAATTACAATCAATCAGTTTCCCATTTAAATGTTATAATATAGTGCCTTAAAAAAGTATTCACACTCAGTCATTTTCTACATATTTTTTGATTGGATAGAGACAATCAGTGGACAACTTTTTATGTCTCTTTAAAGATGCTTCATTGGGTTCAAGTCTGGGCTTTAAAAGCTGGGACACACAAGGACATTCACAGAGTTGTCCCTAAGTCACTCCTGTCTCTTCTTTGCTTTGTACTTAGGATCACTGTCCTGTTGGAAGGTGAACCTTCAGCCCAGTCTAATATCCAGAGTCCTTTGGAGCAGATTTTCATTAAGGATATACAGTGGAACCTCGGTTTGCGAGTAATTTGGTTTATGAGTGCTTTGCAAGACAAGCTAAAATTTTTAATAATTTTTGACTTGATAAATGAGCAACATCTTGCAATACAAGTAGTATGTATACACTTTGTTTGCTGAGCATCATGTAATCACAACTGAGCTGATGGTTCTTCTCTCTCTCTCTCGCTGCGGGATTGTGGGCAATAATCTCCTATTCTCCATCTGAGCCAGCGTGCCTCACTCAAATAGTCAACATCCGTATGAGTGTATACTGTTTACTACAGCATTGTGACTGTGTGTGTGTGTGTGTGTGTGGGCGTGTGTGGGCGTGCATGTGTGCACGCATGTGTGTGCTGTGACGTGCGAGTGCCCATCTTGCACCACCAGCTTTATTCTGCTTGAAACAGCAACAGCACGGTTATTTATTGTAGCAGGATCTGCCGCTCTCTTATACACAGACACAGCAGTCAGGCAGGGTCGGGGCCAAGTAGTACTGTGCCCTGCACATTTATAATGTTCCTTGTTCGTAGCATCACCCACTGACGGCAGGCGCTTATAGCATGTCCACGATCTTTCTGGATTCGCTTTTTACAGCGAACTGCTACAGCGCTGGGAGACTGCGATTGCTTTGGGACGTTCTTCCGCATGTCGTCCCGTTGGGTGGAATCCCACAAGAATTCAGAAACTCACTCACACCAGCCATGATTCTTTTCAAAAGTAAAGTGCAGGCTAATTTGTTTTATGTATTTTTACTTTATATCTTGAATTAATCATTTTTATATGAATAGTTTTGGGTTGTGGAACGAATCATTTGAGTTTCCATTATTTCTTATGGGGAAATTCACTTTGATATACGAGTGCTTTGGATTGCGAGCACGTTTCCGGAACGAATTATGCTCGCAAACCGAGGTTTCACTGTATCTGTACTTTGCTTTGTTGAGCTTATTCCTCATCCATGACTAGTCTCCCAGTTCCTGCCACTGAAAAACAACCCCATAGAATGATGCAGTCGCCACAATGCTTTACTGTTAGAATGGTATTATGCAGGCAATGAGTGGTGCTTGGTTTCCTCCATAGTGACACTTAGAACTGTGGCCAAACAAAAACCAGCACAGTAATGGGTGGTGGAAGACAAATATCATAGTATTTCAATTTGATACTGTTTCTTGCATAACCGTGCAGTGGTGTCAAACTCCGGTCCTGTAGGGCTGCAGTGGCTGCAGGTTTTCATTCTAACCCTTTTCCTAATCAGTTTCCAGTTTTCATTGCTAACACTCCTTTTCCCTTCATTTCAGTAGCCTAGTTTTTAAGGATTAAGTCCCCTGAATTTATTCCTTTCTTCATTAAATGTCAGCCAAACAGAAATGAGATGTGAAACAAACCAACAGATGACCAGCTAAGCTGGAATTTCAACTCCAACCTATCTCTTAATGAGAAGGTGATCCTTGCTGTTAATTAAACCTGTTATTTAATTCCATGGCATGTTGTTGCTAACATTCTGCCACAGCAGACATTTCCCAAACTGTTGATTTTTCTGTTTTTTCTAAGAACACCGTCAAGATGTTTTGGTGACCTAAGAGATCAACCTTACCAAGACAATCACCTCTCTTTAATTTCAGATATTGTGTGATGGGCACAGGGGAGCTGGTCATGTGGTGGCTCGTTTTGTGTCTCATTATTGTTTGGCTGCTCATTAAGGAAAAAGAGACAAACAAGGGGCCTGAGTCAAGTCAATTAAAATGAAAGCAAAAGAAGTTAATTAGCAGCAAAAACTGGTCACTAATGAAGATGGTTAGAATGAAAACCTGCAGCGACTGCAGCCCTCCAGGACCGGAGTTTGACACCCGTGGTAGAGCATAACACTAAAACCTCTTGAGAAAAAATAAAATTGTCTTTGTTTTTCTTTGCTATTTCTAAATAATATTGAATTTCTGTTGTTTTTAACTTTACATTGTGAAATATCAAATATTGCAATCTGTTTTAAAAGTGTTTGTTTGAAACTATTCTTTAACAAATCTCAGCACAGCCCGTTATGCTACTGCTGGTTAATTCTTGCGGATAAGGTCAGCACAGCCCCTAATGCTACTGGTACTTAATTTTTGGGGATTCATGCTTAATTCCATACCTGATTGGTTACAATGTGTGTAAGACATAACATAAGTGGTTCCTTGCATTTACTCAAATTATAACTTTTAGTGAAAGCCTTTGAGTAATGAAATGGTTTTTAATATAACAAAGCCTAATTTAATGTTCTTAGATCCAGTTAATCCAATTCAATGTCACAAGGAGTTGGAATCCTATCGCTGACCATCAGGCATAATGAAGGAAATGATACCAGATAGAGCACCAGTCCATTGCAGGGTCCAATCCTGCAAACAATCACCTTCAGAATCACATGGAGACAATTTAGAATTGCTGATTGACTCAACAGTCATTTCCTTATTAATTCTAATTAAATAAAAAAAATTGTCATTACTAATGTTCACTAGAGTGAACAAATGGCACAGATGTAACATACTTTTATGGTCCTGAGTTTGAATCGTGCATCTGGTTGATGAAGAATCTACACGTTCTTCCTGTGTCTGTGTGACTCTTTCCCTGATTATTCCAGTTTTTCTGCCATATTACCAAAAATGTGTGCTTAAAACTTCATTAATAGTAGTAGAAAATTGATTTTTTATGAGTGTGGGTGTGCAGTATGTGTGAGTGAAACTTGTTATGGATTGGTTAATGTCTGGTGCTCATTGATTTAGGGATAGGCTACAGCTCTCTGCAGCCTCTAATTGTATTAAGTAGGGTTGAAAATGTAATGTAATTTTTAATATCAATTAAATTTATTCATTGCTTTTTAATTTTGAACCTAATTTAATTATGCACCAGGAAAGAGTAATAAAAAGATAAAATTTTAATGAAAATGAAAGTCAAAATTATTGTTTAATTTTTCTAGATAAGACATCCAAAGGTCAGTAAAAATGTGTCCTTACTTTTCAGTTTTTGTGAAGCACAAATAAAACTTTTCTTCTACTATTGGTTTACTTGTAGGTTTTGTCATATTTGATGCTAGTGTATCCAACTTCCATCCATCCATTGTCTAACCCGCTGAATCCGAATAGGGTCACGGGGGTCTGCTGGAGCCAATCCCAGCCAACACAGGGCACAAGGCAGGAACTTATTGCAGTATAAAGTATCAGTTTTACATTTGTTGTTTGTATTTTTTTACTAAAGGAATATGTTTCAGAAGTGCATCTGTACAATAATACTGTTTTGGCTTGAATTTAAATATGGCAAATTATTTTCTTTTCATAGATTATTTGGAATGTGAAGGAAGTTTATGTATCCATTATTTGATGAATATAACTTAATGTCACAGAGATTCAAGAATTATTTTGAAAAGTGTTTGGTCTTTTAATTAGATGGTTTATGATAGCATCTTTTTGTCTAATACAAAGCTATCATTCATTATCCATGCTATTTGTGTTTTATACCTCCTTAAATGGAAGTGTAACTAATCAATAATCGTATTAATGCTGTTATTCTTTTTTCCCCCAGACCATTTAGTCATCTCAAGCTCTCACTCTAAATTCAGAATCTTGTTAAATATGATGTAAAATTCAGTAAATTAAAGTCATTCATAAAACAGTACAAAAAAACAGATCCAGCCTAGGTGGTGTTCCTTAATGTGAACATCAAAGTAATTACTCATAACAACAACCTAGGACCTTTAAGTTAGGTTATCAATATGAAGCCTCAAAGCATAAAAATATTAATATTTGTCAAAGAGTCATAGTATGGTATGATTATATAGATTCTTTTGCAAGGAAACAAGGACACTTTTCATTACAACAACAACATTTATTTATATAGCACATTTTCATACAAGTTATGCAGCTCAAAGTGCTTTACATGATGAAGAAAGAGAAAAAAGACAAAATAAAAATTAGAATAAATGAACACTAATTAACATAGAAAAAAAGTAAGGTCCGATGGCCAGGGAGGACAAAAAAAATCCAGATGGCTGGAGAAAAAAATAAAATCTGCAGGGGTTCCAGGCCACGAGACCACCCAGCCCCCTCTAGGCATTCTACCTAACATAAATGACCTCAATCAGTCCTCATGATATTCAGAGTTCTCATGGAAGAACTTGATGATAGATAGATAGATAGATAGATAGATAGATAGATAGATAGATAGATAGATAGATAGATAGATAGATAGATAGATAGATAGATACTTTATTAATCCCAAGGTGAAATTCATATAATTCAGCAGCATCATACTGATACAAAAAACAAAAAAACAATATTAAATTAAATAGTAATAAAAATACATGTAAAAACAGACAATAACTTTAAATAATGTTAGCATTTACTCCCCCCCGGTGGAATTGAAGAGTCGCATAGTGTAGGGGAGGAACAATCTCCTCAGTCTGTCAGTGGAGCAAGACAGTGACAAAAGTCTGTCACTGAAGCTACTCCTCTGCCTGGAGATGACACTGTTATGTGGATGCAGTGGATTCTTCATGATTGACACGAGTTTGCTTAGTGCCCGTCACTCTGCTACAGATATTAAACTGTCCAGCTTTATTCCTACAATAGAGCCTGCCTTCCTCACCAGTTTGTCCAGGCGTGAGATGTCCTTCTTCTTTATGCTGCCTCCCCAGCACACCACCGCATAGAAGAGGGCACTCGCCACAACATTCTGGTAGAACATCTGCAGCATCTTATTGCAGATGTTGAAGGATGCCAACCTTCTAAGAAAGTATAGTCGGCTGTGACCTTTCTTACACAGAGCATCAGTATTGGCAGTCCAGTACAATTTGTCATCTAGCTGCACTCCCAGGTATTTATAGGTCTGTACCCTCTGCACACAGTCTCCTCTGATGATCACGGGGTCCATGAGAGGCCTGGCCCTCCTAAAATCCACCACCAGTTCCTTGGTCTTGTTGGTGTTCAGGTGTAAGTGGTTTGAGTCACACCATTTAACAAAGTCTTTGATCCTGCCCACTCCTGATGCAGCCCATGATAGCAGTGTCATCAGCAAACTTTTGCACGTGGCAGGACTCCGAGTTGTATTGGAAGTCTGATGTATATAGGCTAAACAGGACTGGAGAAAGTACAGCCCCCTGTCGCGCTCCTGTGCTGCTGACCACAATGTCAGACCTGCAGTTCCCAAGACGCACATACTGAGGTCTGTCTGTAAGGTAGTCCACGATCCATGCCACCAGGTGTGAGTCTACTCTCATTTCAGTCAGCTTATCCCTAAGGAACAGAGGTTGGATGGTGTTGAAAGCGCCTGAGAAGTCCAAAAACATAATTCTTACAGCACCACTGCCTCTGTCCAAGTGGGAGAGGGATCGGTGTAGCATATAAATGATGGCATCCTCCGCTCCCACCTTCTCCTGGTATGCGAACTGCAGAGGGTCGAGGGCGTGGCGGACCTGTAGCCTCAGGTGGTGAAGCAGCAGCTGCTCCATGGTCTTCATCACATGTGACGTCAGAGCAACAGGCCGGAAGTCATTCAGCTCACTAGGACGTGATACCTTTGGGACTGAGGTGATACAAGATGTTTTCCAAAGCCTCAGGACTCTCCCCTGTTCCAGGCTCAGGTTGAAGATGCGCTGTAGAGGACTACCCAGTTCCAACGCACAGGCCTTCAGCAGCAGCCATGGCGATACACCATCTGGACCCGCTGCTTTGCTGGCACGAAGTCTCCTCAGCTCTCTGCTCACCTGTGCTGCTGTAATTGTGGGTGGGGATGTCTCTACTATGCTGGTATCAGCAGAAGGATGGTTGGAGGATGAAGTACTCCGAGGTGAGAGTGGGTTAGGGTGGTCAAACCTGTTAAAGAAGTTGTTCATTTGGTTTGCTCTTTCCACTTCTCTCTCAATGGTGGCACCCCGCTTCGAGCTGCAGCCAGTGATGATCTTCATTCCATCCCACACTTCCTTCATGCTGTTATTCTGCAATTTCTGCTCTACCTTTCTCCTGTACTGTTCCTTCTGAATGTGCTTGAGCGCATGCTGATCACCGCCTTTAAAAGCCCTTTTCTTCTTGTTCAAAAGGCCCTTGATGTCACTTGTAATCCATGACTTGTTGTTAGCATAGCAATTTACTGCTCTTACTGGAACTACAATTTCCATACAGAAGTTGATGTAATCAGTTGTGCAGTCAGCAGCCTCTTCAATGTTCTCATTATGTGACCCCAGCAGTATATCCTAGTCTGTAGTTCCAAAGCAGTCTCTCAGAGCCTGCTCTGCCTCAGGGGACCACTTCCTGAATGATTGTGTGGTTGTAGGTAGCACCTTCACTCTTGGTTTGTAGTGAGGCTGAAGCAGAACCTGGTTATGATCTGCTTTCCCAAGCACAGGCAGCGGGGTGACGCTGTCTGCGTCTTTATCGTTTGCATACAGTAGGTCAATAGTCCTATTTCCCCGGGTGTTAGAGTCCACATACTGGGAGAAGGCAGGTAATGTTTTGTCCAGCGTCACATGGTTAAAGTCTCCAGCGATTAGCACAAGCGCCTCGGGGTGCAGTGTTTGTAATTTAGACGGTCATGTGGACTTCTGGCCTTTAATTCATCAATGTAGGGACATCACAATGCTTTGATCAGGTGGTGGCGGCGCAGGTCGCCACCCCAGAAAGCTGGAAAAAGAACAGAAGAGAAAGTATGGGTTAGTACGGATTTTGGAGCCACCATGAATACAGTAATCATGATAATTAATTGAATATACAGAACATCAGGATTAAACTAAGATGAAGCTATGAGAAAGCCATTATAAAATAATGTGTTTTCAGCAGTGTTTTAAAGTGCTCCACTGTATTAGCCTGGCAAATTCCTATTGGCAAGCTATTCCAGATTTTAGGTGCATAACAGCAGAAAGCCACCTCACCACTTCTTTTAAGTTTAGCTCTTGAAATTCTAAGCAGACACTCATTTGAAGATCTAAGGTTACAATTTGGAGTGTAAGGTGAAAGACATTACAAAATATAAGATGGAGTGAGATTATTTAAGGCTTTGTAAACTATAAGCAGGATTTTAAAGTAAATTCTAAATGACACAGGTAACTAATGTAGTGACATCAGAACTGGAGAGATGTGCTTGGATTTTCTTTTCCTAGTTAAGATTCTAGCAGCTGCATTCTGCACTAGTTGCATTCGAATGATGTCTTTTTTGGGTAGTCCTGAGAGGAGAGCATTACAGTAATCTAGTCGACTGAAAACAAAAGCGTGGATTCATTTCTCACCATCTTGCAATCTTATAAGGGGTCTAACATTTGCTATATTTCTTAAGTGGAAAAATGCTGTCCTAGTAATCTGATTAATATGTGATTTAAAATTCAGGTCAGAGTCAATAGTTACCGCTAAATTCCTTACCTCTGTTTTGACTTTTAATCCTAATGCATCAAGTTTATTTCTAATAACCTCATTATATCCATTATTGCCAATCACTAAAATTTCTGTTTTCTCTTTATTTAATTTGAGAAAATGACTACTCATCCATTCAGAAACACAAGTAAGACATTGTGTCAGTGAATCAAGAGAGTCGGGGTCGTCAGGCGCTATTGATAAGTACAGTTGTGTGTCATCAGCATAGCTATAGTAGCTCACGTTATGCTCCGAGATTATCTGACCTAACAGAAGCATGTAAATCGAAAACAGCAGCGGACCCAGGATAGAGCCTTATGGAACACCATAAAGAATATCATGTGTCTTTGAAGTATAATTACCACAACTTACAAAGAATTTTCTATCTGCCAGGTAGGATTCAAACCAATTTAAGACACTGCGAGAGAGGTCCACCCATTGACTAAGGTGATTTTTAAGAATATTGTGATCAATGGTATCGAATGCGGCACTCAGATCTAAGAGGATGAGAACAGATAAACGGCCTCTGTCTGCATTTACCCACAAGTCATTTATTACTTTGATTACAGTTTCTGTACTGTGATTCGTTCTGAAACCTGACTGAAACTTATCAAGAATAGCATGTTGTTTGAGGTGATCATTAAGCTGCATAATGACTGTCTTCTCTAGAATTTTACTTAAGAAAGGCAGGTTAGAAATAGGTCTAAAATTTTCAAAAGCAGAGGATTCAAGATTATTTTTCTTGAGCAGGAGTTTAACTACAGCAGTCTTAAGACAGTCTGGGAAGTCCCCCGTATCTAATGACGAGTTTACTGTCAAGAATACTATCAATTAGCACACCCGATACTTCTTTGAAAAAACTTGTTGGTATTGGGTCAAGGATGCAGGTGGAGGGTCTCAGTTGAGAAATTATTTTATATAAATCATTTAAATCTATCCTGGTTAAAGAATTTAATTTGTTTAAAATGGAGTACCGGGGTTTAAGTGGTTCAGTATTGGGGAGATGTACTATATTATTTCTAATATCATTCATTTTTTGATTAAAAAATACAGCAAAAGCCTCACAAGTTTCACTGGAAGTATTTTGGAGGCATTCCATTGAGTGACCTGGATTTAACAGACGATCGATCGTAGAGAATAAGACTCTGGGATTACTAGCATTGTTATTTATAATTCTAGAGAAATAACAGCGCCTCTCAAGACGGACTATGTTGTTGTAAACACTACCCTTAATGAGATGATTCTCATTACTTACCAGGACTCTTGGCTTTTTATTTTGCATTTTGCCTCATACATATTTGTTAATTATAGTGTCTTTTTTATTTTATAAGTTCTGTATTGAACAGGGCAAAAGCCTGTGTTAGGATGTATCAGACCTTTTTTCTGTCTCTAATGATGTTAGCCACACAAATTGTAACTCCACTTTGTGCAGTTATTCTAACAGAAGGATGTCATAGCAATATTTAATACACTGTATAGTTTGCATATACAGTTTATAATTTTGATAGATGCTACAATACCAGAGTAAATCCAAATAAAGTTTTACACCACCTACATTTTAATTATTAATTTGAAACCAGGTACAATGCTATTGATATAAATGTAAATATATTAGGAACGCAAATAAAATTAGTAAACACTTGTTAATAATTTTTGTTTTCATCTTTACCAGCTAAACTGAGATACATATGGTAAAGATAGTATAAAGAGCTCAGCATTAATATTTCCTGACTTTATGGCATGCTACTATACTTATACTTTGCTGACGATTTTTTAGAAATCTTAATGTAACCCTCTTTCTAGTGCAAACTTGAACCATTCACTTGCTAATAACAAATTGTATGAGCATAACACAATCTTCAGATGAAAAGGACATAAGCACTTATATAACAACAGAAAGAAAAGATCTTTGCAAATATGAGATCATTGTATTTAGTACAAAATAAGAGATCCAAATGGTTCTCAGATGCAATCCTGTGGTTGTTCTGTGGCTGTGAGCTATGATTTCAGTCAACCTTTGCATTTTCCAATATGTTTATTTAAGGTAGACATTTCCTTATTTCCCAGTCTGTCCCCCTGTGGTGTTAATACAGATATCATAAGTGGGACTATGAATAATTTTGATGGCATTGCACAGAGATGTATATATTATTTTTCTTTATCATAGTTTTATTTTTTTAAATAAAAAAGTGAAACCTCTGGAAACAAAGAAATATTTTCTCACAGACTGATATTGAATAAAAATAAAACAAAAAGCAAGAATGTATAATTAAAAGAAAAAGCAAGCACTGTGACATTATAATAATCTTCTTTTGGCTGCTCCCATTAGGGGTTGCCACAGAGGATCATCTTCACTGTGACATAATAATAATAATAATAATAATAATAATAATAATAATAATAATAATAATTAGAAGATGAAATTAAATATGTATTGTATTAAAGGATAATATTTCATAAACAGGTTATGTTTAAAAGTACAAAGCCAATTAAATACATAGACCACAATGACTAAATACTGATTGATCTTCACTACTGCCTACTAAAGTCTTATATAAGAAAGTTTTTTTGGTGGTTAATTTATCATTTTCAATAATCCAGATTCCAGGCATTGTGTTGCCTTTCCTGTTACAAGTTATAACAGCACTTGTCCACAGATGTACTGATTTCAAAAACAGCTACCTAACAGCTATCTCTTTATTTATTTTAATCTGTAATGATAATGCCAAAAGCCTTGAAAAGTAAAAGCTATAAGTACCAATGGCAGAATTGCCTTATTGGGTGATTTATCACATTTAGACCTCAAATTAATAGTGCATTGACATAAGAATGGGTTTTACTCAAAATAAATCCAGCCTTGAATTTATAAAAAAATAAGGGAGGAAGACTCCTGGTTCTTGGAAACTTTTTTAGATAAATGTTCTCTTACAGAGTATAAAGTGGTCACGCTCAGAAGGCGTAATAATAATGTTTTACTTCTCTTTATTAAACTAGAGTGGTTAGTGGTCTAGAATTTTTGAAGAGTAACAAGCCTAAATGAGTAGTTTGTGTTATAGCCGATACCTTTCTTATTCAGTTTGCTCAATGGAATATCAGCTGAAAGGTTTTTCTTTTTATGCTGATGAAAGAGAAAGTTTTTTGACCACTTCTAATTGTTAGTCTGTGTGCCTTTATCTGGTAAAGAGAAATATGTTTGCCACCATGCCACGTGTCCTGCTTGTTATAAAATCAAAGGAATTCCAATGTAAAGCCCATTAGATGCTCATCAGGGTTGTTTTTTTCAGTAGAACTCCGCACCCTGGTACAAACAGTTAAGCAGTAAGTGGGTCAGGCTTTTCTGCTCATGGGTACAAAGGCATATTAAAAAAACCCTTTATGGCTCAAAGTTCTCCAATGAGCTTAAGAAGTTAAAGTTTGTTTCCATGTGAAAACACTGCAGCAAACTGATATGAGAAATATGAGAAGACTTGTAGAGAAGAAGGGACATCTGTAATTGCAATCTCACATTTGCACAGATTACCATCTTTTAGATTCCTCCTCTGCATAAACAAAAGGAGGATCGTCTGCTATCTAATTTAATCCTCAGCCCAGCTCACCTCATTCACAACCTTCCAGCTCATTTTTATTTTATAACTGCCTTTCTCCTCTCTTTGCATGTTCCTTACTTATCCCTGCTCATATTATATTAAAAACAATGGTCCTGGCCCTGAATGCAATTACAGGATTCAGCAGACATACTAAATGAGTACTGTTAAACTGCATGTCACTACAATGGGCCCTATGTGCCAGTGCTGAAGAATAACACGACTCTTTGATATTCCTTCACAACATTCACCTTACAGTCATTAAACAGACACCTCCTAGCACTTAGAACTATAGAATCCCTCAAGAAAAAAATGAAAACTCACCTACTCAGACTTAACTACTATAACTAAGCCTGATTCTGGGCATTTAACTCCTATTGATCTGTTTATTTATCTTGTTTGTCTATATGTATTACAATACTGACTAACAATGTCAGTCTGTTAATTTTACTGTATTTTTTAATAATCCCTTATATTAATTATTACATTGACATGCACATAAAGAAAATAGTAACACAGGTATTTATGGTTATGGAAATCCTTAAAGCAAGAGAGCAGTTTGGCTAGGCTGTCCAAGGGATACAAAACATTTTTTGGACATAGGTTACTTAGACAAATAAGATTTTCCATCCATTCTAACATTCATACATCCAGCAATAATCAAACCTGCTTTTTACAGTCTAGGGGCAAGGTGGGAGTGGGTAAGAATTTTATTTAGCTTGTTTATTTGTTTTAATTGCCTTATTATAAATTGTAAACAGATATTATAACCATTTCTATGGTAATAAATTATACATTTGTTGTTAGCTCATATTTATTGTCTTGAAAACTCTATTTAAAGTCCGAGGTGCTGAAAGTCATTAACACTACTAGCTATTTCTTCCACTGGCTTGTTGACAAAGAGCTGCTTGAAAATGGAAGGAAGGAAGGAGGTTATGTCCTTTCCTTCTTATAACATGGGCCTTTTACATTGTGTCCCATTTTCTGTACAAAGGCAATATAATGTTCATGCGCTACCAAACATCAGTATCCATTCCAGCTGCAGGCCTGCTTCATGTTTTTCCTTCTGTAAAAATATTCAATATTACTCTGAAAGATTTATGATTTCTTCATATGTGGACTTAATAAAGGCTCAAGACTGAGACACGTTAAGCAAGAGCATTATACAATAAACTAATTGGGATGTTAGAAATTTAAATTAATGCATTCCGATTAGGCACATAGGGACAATTATAAAGAACACCAAATCTGAGTGAAATGACTGCAAGGTGCTCCTCAGTGCAATTGATTAATATTACACAAGATTGGAGTTTTTGTACTTTCCATGAACCTTTCTAAAATAAGACAAGATATCACAGATAAGTTAGCAGTTCCTGTTTAAGTGACCACTGTGCACTATTCTGCTTACGGGCCACCCATAAATATAAATCCAGAATTCAGACCCTTGTGCTTATCTGCTATTTGGATACACAGCAAGTTTCAATTACACAAGTTTATATTTAAGCAAAAAAGTGGCCTGCCATGTAGATTAGGAAATTAAGTTGTGGTGTCAAACATAAAATTTTTTATTTAATAAATTACATTATGATCAAGTACTCTGTAATCTCTACAGGAATTTAAATGTTTGGCAAAAAAATGAATAATTGAATTCTGCTGTGAAATGTATGAATTGAAAGAAGAGGGCTTGGTGAACTCAGAAATCCATGCTGATATTTGTGTCCATCAAACAATTCTTTTAATTCGTCCCACTACTCATAAAAGTAGTGATTGTAAGACATCCATACATGCAAGCAGGTCCTCCAACTTACAGGGAACACTTGGGGGTTGGTGGCAGGATTGGCACTCCAGCCACCATAAAAAACCTCATGCTGTTCCAGTGTGGTTCTGAGGTGTCACCCACTGCACTCAGGTCCCAATCCAGATAGTTTGTAGTGTGGTGGGTGTGGCAACATGCTATGAGTGCATGCGCCCAACCTCCTCCTCCATACCTGATCTAAGATTTTATTGAAATCAAGCAATGAAAGGGTGTGCATTGCAGTTTTTCACACACCCACTGTGTGGGAAACATTCCTAAAGCCCTGGAGCTTTTCTCCATGAGATGCTGTGGCAGCATATGTTGAGGGTGTGACAAAGGCTTCACTTGCATCCACCCAGCTGGAAACATTTGCTGAAGCGACGCATACATTTTGGATACTTCATTCATTATTTGTAAATAAAAACAAGTTAATGTCTCTGCATTTCTTTTTGTTACCTGAGCAGTTCTTCTATTCCTCATGATTCCTTTCTCTCATATACTGCACAGTCACCTTCTCCCCATTTTCTTAGGGACAGCAGTTCTCCTAGTCGGCCATCTTGGAATGGTTTCTGAGGTCATTTGGTGAGGTATGTTCTTCATTAAGTACTTTACGCTCTGTGATTGGAAAAAAAAAGATTTAACAGCATGATATGGGAGTCACTGGCAACATTGATAGGGGCATAGGGTGGTGGGATGAAACACATTTATCGTCATAAAATCTATAAAATCATTAAACACTTCTTACTGGACTGCTTGCACAAGTTACATTCTCTTAATATTTTCTCACTCATAAAATATTGCATTGTCTTTATTGTTAGATAGACAGACTGTGTAATCTTCAATGCAAGTTAGTCCACACTGCTATATAGGGTTTCCTATAATAACCAGCATGAGCAGTACAAATAATAATACAATAAAAATACATTTATAATAACACATACAGTATATGCTTATTATGCTAAAGCTAGTTGATAGAATGATGGAAATTGAGGGAATAAAAATTCTTGGGGTGCCAATTTCCCTAAAAGAAAGTTCAAAGTTATAGTGTGGTGCACTTGCTGCCCAGTCCCTTTCTGAGCAATCTACATTGCACGGTCAGAGCCCTCTAAATAATTCTCCCCAATTGTTGTGGAGTCATTGAAGTTTTACCCTTTAGTAGATGGCCTACAACATGAGACTCTGTTTAAATTGGTATATTTTGTCTCGATTCATGTATCTGTTTTCGTGGGTACCTCTTGATGGGCTTTTAAATGAGGATTTAAAACTTTATTGTAACAAAAAATGTGTAATTTCTTCGGGGTGGAATAGTGGTGGAGTGGTTCCACTGCTACCTTGCAGCGAAGAGACTGGAATTCGAGGTCCAGGTGCTCCTTGCATGGAGTTGGCATGTTCTCCCCATGTCCACATGAATTTCTTCTGGGTGCTCCAGATTTCTCCCACAGTCCAAAAACATGCAGCCTGGTGATGTTAAATTGTTCCCTAATGAATTTGTGTGTTCACCTTGTGATGGTATGTTTCCCTGTCTACAGCTTATCCCAGCCTTGCCTCTGAATGCTTGCTGAGATAGGCCCCAGCTTTACCCTTCTCTGAATAAGCTGGTTTGGTAAATGAGTGAATGGTTAAATATTCTCCATACAGCCTTAGTTTGAAGTTAATTGGTCAGTTGCGACAACAGTACTTATTTTGGAATTCACGTAGTACTCTTTCTCATCATGACTGTCTTTGTGTAACTTATTTGGACATTTTTATTATCTGTTGTGATTCTCTCTGTTATTACAATTAATTTAATTGCTTGTTCATTTAATTATTATTATTTGTAGTAATAGTAGTAGTACTATGCTTGTGTTTTCTCACCATGCAATGTTAGAATTTGATGAGTGTTGCCATTTTAAATACTGCTGCTACGGTAGTTGCTAGGGAGTGTAACCCATATTGCTTCACATATAACATCATCCTACAGGGTGGTCCAGATCTAATTATACAGTTTTCATTATGCTGTAACTTTTTAAGTTTATTACTCCGAGCCTGTATCCAACTGAATGGAGGACAAGTGTGACATTACATGGAAAATCAGTGAATTATTTCAATGTAAGTCCATTTTTGCTTATTACAAGATATTTCAAATAATTCTTTTGTCTTGTATTGTTTTCCTGCATTGCATTAAAAGTTGCATAATTAGATCTGGACCGCCCTATATTATTGCTATGTGTGGAGTTTAAGACATGCAGACAGATGCACTATGCTTCTAAAATAAGTCTCTTATAAAGGTATTTTTCCTCATTTTTTAAGGACACAACTAATGTAAATATGCTAATAATAAACAAATACATGGCATGGTGATGAAGTGTTAGCGAATCTATTTCTTATTACAAGGTTTGTTCCCTGCATGGAGTTTACGTGAGGGTTTTACTCCCACAGTCCAAAGACACGCAGGTTGGGTAAATTGATGATTCTAAAGCAGCTCTTGTGTGTTCACCCTGTGACAGGCAGGTACCCTCTACAGCATAGAGATTATTCCTGCCTACACCCCCTACTTGCTGAGGTAGGCTCCAGCTGCCTCATGCCTTGGATAAACAGGTTTAGAAAATGCATAGATTAATGAATACTATAATGCATCCTGCCAAAGCAATTCTCCTCGTGCACATCACCTACCCTTAGAATAGATAAAAACATTCTGCACAATTTCCATTACAGATTAGTATACTGTTTAATATTTAGCTTGAGAGAGATTATTTCAACTAGTATATTTTTTGTACAGTATTTTTCTCAGTTTAAGCTGTTGAAATGGCAGCAGAGTCTACATGTGCTGCCTGTACAAATGGTGGAGTGGTAGTATCAGCAAATCTGTCACATATCACACTCAACCTTGTTACAAAATATGTAAACAAACAAAAATGTGATATCTCTGTCTTTGATGAAGTAAATCAATAACAGAAGAGGCTCCAGTTTGCAACTCACTTAACTATGTCCCCAAATACATTGGAATTTTACACTTTGTGTACATTTTCTAACTTATTAAAAACAAAAAGTAATTATTTTGCCACAATTACCGCAACCTAAATAAGCATTGTTTTCTGTCATTTATATATCATTAATAGTACTTGTGTATTCTTTTTTAAGATATAAATTTTTTAATGTGAGACTTCACTTAAAATATTTTAAAAAATTACAATATTTGGCATAGCATGTGATATAAATATATAGCAGTACAGTTGTTACTCTAAAAAATGTAATTCTATTTTTTTGAGGGGGTTTTATTAATAAGTCGAAACAAATCAACCACTACCCATGAGAAAGAGAGCTAGGCCAACAGAGTAAAGCTTTAACCTAGTAAAAGTAAGTAACTAGATAAATGAATAAATGAAAAAAAATAAATAGATTAAAAAAAAAGAGGGGGGAGAATTTTCTTCCTCAATTAAAATGATTATTGTAAAATGTTATTGATTATTTCCTGCCAGGTTTTGAAAAAGTTTTGAACATATCCTCTACGTCAGAATTAGATTTTTTCCAATTTTAAATAGTATATAACATCAGTTACTCACTGAGTTAAAATAGGAGAGTTAGGATTCTTCCAGTTGAGCAAATAAAGTCTGCGTGCCAGTAGTGTAGTAAAGGAAATTACAGTTTCTTTGTCCTTCTCCACTTTAAGCCTATCTGGAAGAACACCAAACACAGCTGTTAATGGGGTAGGAGGGGTTGTGTCACCAAGGCTGTCTGAAAGGCATTTAAAGATTTTGTTCTAGAATTAAGTTAATTTGATGCACACCCAAAACATGTGGCCCAGTGAGGCTGGAACTTGATTGCAACGTTCGCAGGTTGGATGTTGCCCTGGACACATTTTGGACAATTTTAAACGAGACATATGTGCCCAATATATAATTTTAAGTTGAATAATTGTATGCTTTGTGCATATGGAGCTCGAGTGAATTCTCTGCATTGCTACCTTGCACTCCTTTTCTGAGATGTTGAATGGGAGATCCTTGTCCCACTGTACTCTTGGATCTTTGAAAGGGAGGACTGCAAAATGGTTTTATATATTATGGGGATGTTGTCTGAGTCCTCAAGACTTATCAATATTTTTTCCAGCATAGAGGTAGGTGGGAGGTGAGGAAAATTGGGCAGGGTTTGTTTAACAAAGTTTCTCATTTTAGTGCAGTGAAAGAAATGTGTTGCTGGAAAGTTAAATTTGGAGTATAATTGTTTGTAGGATTCAAAGATGTAGTCTATGTACAGATCTCTAAGTGATTTAATCCTGAATGTTTTCCAGACATTAAAAACTGCGTACACATGAGAGGGTGGAAAAAGGTGGTTCTTGTGCAGAGGTGGAATAAATAAAAGTTTATCTATCTTAAAATGCTTCCTACATTAGTTCCATATTCAGAGTGAGTAAAGCAAAATTGGGTTGTTAGTATATTGACAATGACTTCTAGTTAATGGGACATAAAGAAGTACTGCAGGGTTTTATTTCTATTGCGAACCAAGCCTGTGTATGTTCATCTATTTGTGCCTATGTCCAGGTTTTTATAGCTTGTATATTTGCTGCCCAGTAATAAAATTGAAAGTTAGGTAGAGGCATGCCACCTTCCGCCTTAGGTCTTTGTAGGGTCGCTGTTTGGATACATGGATGTTATGAATTCCAAATAAATACGGTTAAGGTTGAATCTAGTTTCTTAAAAAATTATTTATTGATGTATATTGGAATGTTTTGAAATAAAAAAGAAGCTTAGGAAGGATATTCATCTTAACAATGTTAATTCTTCCAGCTGAAGTGAGATGAAGGGTAGACCATCTATGCAAGTCTTGCTTCATTTTTTCCAAACAGACAAAAAATTTAGTTGATAAAGAGCTTTATGTTTACTTTTGATATTTATCATTTAAACTTATCTGCGATTATAAAAGGGAAGATCTAATATTGTGTGCTTGAGAATTCACTGGAAAGAGCACACTTTTATTCAAATTAATTCTGAGACCAGAAATCTTTTGAAATTCTGTTGGTGCTGTTAGGACTGCAGGCACAGTATTTTGTGGATCTGATATATACAGTACCATATCATCCTTGTCTGGTACCATGTTCTACTTTAAAGTAGTCTGAATTAATGTTGTTAATACAAACTGAAGCTTCTGGACTGGTATACAGTAGTTTGATCCATGCACAAATAATCGGGCCAAACCCAAATTTCTCCAATGTAGTGAAAAAATAGTCCCATTCAACCATATCAAATGTTTTTTCTGCATCCAACAATATGGGGTGTTAGACATTGTGGGTGAATGTATTACATTAAACAGGCATTAAATATTGGAAGATAAGTGTCTGCCTTTAGTAAATTCAGTTTAGTCTTGTGATATTACCAAAGGAAGCACTTTCTCAATCCTTCTATCTAGGACTTGGAAGAGTATCTTAACATCATTATTCACAAGTGAAATTGGATTTTATGATGCACATTGTAATAATTTCTTATTTTGTATAGGAAAGACAATAATTAATACTTGGCGAAAAGTTTGAGGTAGAATTTTATTGTCTCTGTCTTCTGGAAATATCTCTAATAAAAGGGGAGCTAGCTGATTTTTTTAAATAAAATTCGGTAGGGTAGCCATCAGGGCCTGCTGCTTTCCCACTTGAAGTGAGTTTATACAATCTAGTAATTCTGATAGTGCCAGAGGTTTATCCAATTCCTCTGCACTGAGAGTATCTATTTGTGGTATCCGTAATGCATCCAGAAATGCATTAGATTGTGTCTTGTCTTCTTTAAACTCGGTAGAATATAAGGACTTATAGTAGTATCTAAATGTGTGCAATATATTTTCATGGTCAATGACTTATTAAAGACTAATGGTTTGCTGGCATATACAAAAAAAAAACACACCAATGTAGTTCTGTGCATTCTGTTGACTAATCATTTAGAGTTCAAATTGCAGTGAATCAAAGATCTGATGGTCATGCACATATACATATTGTAATGCATACCTGGACATCCCTGTGCTACAAGTGTAAAAATGATTAACAAATGTTTGTTTTTGAGGCACTTACAGAAGAATTGGATCACTTAAAATAAGAAAATTGAAGTGACTAAATTTATTTAATGCATTTTTAAGATTTTAATTGGTTTTCTGATCAGAACAGACTAAACTAGAGAACTTTTTAGTCAATGATACTTTGAGCATGTTTTATCATTATTAGAGGTGTGTATACAAACAAATGTCTCATACTCACCTTGAGACACTACAGTGATCCTTAATGTTGTAGGGTCATTGGCCTTAGAAGAATTCATCTTGCCATTGATTTGCAAATAAATTTCATATGTATCAGGGTATTCTGGCCGAAACCTAGTTGTGCTTACCAAATCGCTAAAATTTAAAATCAGTGGGAGATGGTTGACTGCAAATAGAGTCGAGAAGTTTTAAATGTTTGTGTCTTTTTACAAAATTAAATCGGAACACAAAAGCTTTATACTGTTACTTATTTCAGAGGTTGTAGCCACTGGGAGAGTTTTGTGAGGTTGTGGCAAATGAGTTTTGGAGGTCCTTAGAGAGGTTCCAGCAAGCATAATTTCGATAACTTAGGTGGGACAAACAGACTGTTTTAGCTAGGATGGGATAATGATGGTTCAGTTGCATGGAGCACTTAGGAGAAACTCCTAAATTCATTGAATATGCACTCTTTGAATGTCGTGTTTAAGATTTGACCATAAAATTCTGTAATTCTGGAAGCAATGTATCATTCTTGGTTGTTGTATGGGTACCATGCTACTCTAGTGATGCATAGACGATGGGTGAGAATCCAAGGGGGAAAATGTGGTGTGTTCTAGTTACTGAGGGATCTCCCTACTCAGCCTCCCTGTGAAAGCCTATGCCACTGTGTTAGAATGGAGATTTAGTCCAATATAATTAAAACCTCAAGTCTAGCAGTGGCCATAGAGATTTTTGACTTGGCCCTGGACCAGTGGATCAACTCTTTGCTTTTGTGCAGTGAAAGTTATACTTGTTAACTTAGCATTAAATTTAGTTCTTACAGTCTTTGTTGGTGAGTCTGCCAAAGTGTGTACCTTGTTCATGATTTTTGTAGGCCAGATTTTAAGGTTTTGGAGACTTGGAGAGTATCGTTTGGGTAACAAGGGTTGTATTTTAGTTATTTGAAAGTTATGTTTTTTCATTTGTTTTGTGAAACATGGATCTCCAGTAAACAGGTTTGCCTCTGAGTCTGTGGTGCAGTTGGAATAAGAAGTACTATGACCTCCAAATCTGAAGTCCTGATACTGTCCACAAAAATATCAGATTGGTTTCTCCAATTAATGTATGTGCAACAGAAACAAATAGCTCAGTGTCTTCAAGAGTGAGGATAGTTTTTGTCAGACTGATCAATGCCTCTGTGCAGCGGCAGCAATTTTGACCCTGTTTTGAACTGTGGGCGAAGCTTTTGATTTACTCATTAATCTTCATGACCATCCACACCTATCTTAATGAGTTGAAATAAGAGGTCAAAATGATTTCTGTAATTTATATGTGATGTTCAGCAGTACTGGAGGACCTATAGGCTGAATTGCTGCCTCACTAGATCAAGTGGATCCAGTTGAGGTGGTGTGAGCCTACAGACAGAATGTCCCAGGTAGATCCCTTGGGAAGATGTACAAAGCACAGCTCAGTATAAGAAAACCTGTACAGAGCTTGTAGCTTATGACTGACCTGATAGTATCTGGGCAGTCCCAAGTGAAGGGGTTAGAAGTTGCTAAGGATCTGATGGCCTGCTCAACTCATCTCATCTCAGCATGTTGCCACTGTGACCCTTTCTCAGGATAAGCAGACTGAAAGTGAAATGGAGAGGTTACACCAAATCTTAGACAAATAGGAGCCAGTAATTACATCTATTGGTCATTATAAAACGAAGGCTTATATCATGGATAGATGGATGGATGGATGGAGAGAATAAAAACCTTATTTTTTAAGTTACTGTAATCTGTTGCTCTTTGTCTGATTATTATGTACAAAGGCAGCAGTTCTTGATATCAGTATAATGTAATGCAAAGTCATTTCTAATCATGGATCCATTTTTCTTTGTATTAATGTAGTTTTGATCAAACTAATGACAAATTTTGTGACCTAATTTAATAATTGATTTTCTTAGTATTCTTGCAAAGAGGACTATTTCATTTATGTTAGGTAGAATGCCCAGAGGGGACTGGGCGGTCTCATGGTCTGGAACCCCTGCAGATTTTATTTTTTCTCCAGCCGTCTGGAGTTTTTTTGTTTTTTCTGTCCTCCCTGGCCATCGGACCTTACTCTTTTTCTATGTTAACTAATGTTGTCTTTATTTTAATTTCTTATTTTGTCTTTTATTTTTCTTCATTATGTAAAGCACTTTGAGCTACTTTTTTGTATGAAAATGTGCTATATAAATAAATGTTGTTGTTGTCAATGATTTTGTCTCCATATGTGTTGGTGATTGTTGGGATTGCATTGCAAACTTCCTGCTTGTGGATTTGTTAACTAAGATCTTATTAGCTTTCTCTCCATGTTCATAGTAATGATGTCTTGATTTAAAAATGAGTTGTTCAGTTTTTTTTATTTGTTAAGAGGCTGAGTTCTGAATGCAGACCCTGTCTCTTCCTATGAACTTCACTTGGACACCTGGCATGTTCCTGATCTGTTGTAGTAATTTAACTGACTAGCTCTGATACATTCTTGGTTTCCAATTTATTTCTGTGGGGAAGATATGAGATAATCTGTCCTCTTAAGAAAGCTTTCATGGTTTCCCAGAATATTCCTGCAGAAACCTCTGAGGATGTATTTGTCTCTAAAAAAATAATCTATTCAATTGGAAATAAATTCCGTACAGTTCTCTTCTGCTAACAAAAGTGGGTTAAGACACCATCTGCGAGATGAGTATATGGGGTATAATGATTTTAGCTCCAAGCTCAAAGTGGCCGGGTTGGAGATAACAATAGTGTTGTACTTACAAGATTTAATCCTAGGCAAGAAATTGTTTTGTACAAAGAAATAATCAATTCTTGAGTAGCAATGAGGCACTGGTGAGTTGAAGAAATATGCTCTTGAGTTTGGGTTTAGAATTCTCCAGGGGTCTGATAAGTTGTGATCAGTTACAAACTGTGTAATTGTCTTTGCGGTGTTAGATGTCATTGCCCCTGTGGCAAGAGACCCATCTACGTCTGGATTTAAAACACAGTTAAAATCCCCAGCCATTATAAATTTATGAGTGTTCACATTGGGAATGGATACAAATACATTTTGGCTGAAGTCCCTATCATCCACATTGGATACATAGACATTTATCAAAATCACTTTACAGTTAAATAAATTACCCATGACAATCACATATCACCCTTCAGGATCGATACTACATCTGATACTGCAAAAGAGACTGTTCTTTGTATAAGAATTTCCACACCTCTAGTTTTCTTTGCAAAGCTGGCATGGAATATTTGGCCAGTCCAGGCTCTGTGTAACCAAAACTAATCCTTGTTTGATAAGTGGGTGTCCTCTAAAAATACTATTTTAGCATTTAGACCTGTTAGGTGAGAGAATACCTTGTTTCTCTTTAATTCGTGATTC
Organism: Polypterus senegalus; assembly: GCF_016835505.1. Lineage (NCBI taxonomy): Eukaryota > Metazoa > Chordata > Cladistia > Polypteriformes > Polypteridae > Polypterus > Polypterus senegalus. Next base: position 53,317,782 of record NC_053166.1, read on the forward strand.
TGACCTTTAACATTCCAGTTCACAAAGTTAACTGTTCAGTCATGGAGACATTTTTTCTGAACTTTTATTGTCATTTTGTAGTCTTAACTGAAAATAAAACAGCTTTTGCCTTAATTTCCAATTTTCCCAGGAGTTATTGCCTTGAAGCCTATTGTTACGTTGGCACTTATAAGGATTAAAAGGATAGATTAGAGATAGCTTGCTCTCTTTCTCTCCCCCCTTAGTCCCCCTGTCCTTCCATTTTGCCTCCCATGTGAGGCTTATAGTAAGCCCTAATACAATAAAGCAAGGGTATGATGTTAAACCGTCTCCATTTAAAAAAAAAAAAATTTTTACACATACATACATACATGCATATAATTGTTCTTAAAGCTTAAACAAAAAATGGCCAAGAAGGGAAAAGGATGTTGGTACCAGTATCACTGCAAACAGATCAAACAGCTGGTAAGATCTTCTTTTCCATGCAATGGCAGGATGCGACTCACAATCATATTTCAAAAAAGTGTCATTATCAGTTTTCTTAGCTCTTTTTCTACATCCTCTGTAGAGGTAAAGATGTAGTGCTTGCCTTGAATGTCCACTTTCAGTTTGGCAGGATACCAGAGGCTGTATCTGATCTCGGCTTTCTGTAACCATTGTTTAATGTTGTAAAATGCGGCATGTTTAGCAGTTGTTGAGGGTGAGAAATCAGGGAAAATGTGATTAGGGAAAATATAATCTCTTGTTTCTCTCTGAGAAGTAACATTATATGTAATTGAGATTGTAATTCTCGAAACACACAATAAGAGTCCCAGGTTTAAAGGTATTTGATCCCTGTATGCGGTAAGCTGCTGCTATGTCGGTGTCTGATTTGAAATACTCTCCAAATGTTTTAGAGAAGAGTTCAGCTGCGAATTTCACTGGGTTTGGACTTTCACAATTCTCAGGGAGACTTTCAGTTCTAATATTATTCCTTTTGCATCCATTTTCCAGTGCAGTAAGTCTGTCTCTGAGTATTTTGCATTCTGAATTTGCAGCGGTTGCTTTTCCGTCAGTAGATGCTAGTTGTACGGCTATTTCAATTTGAGTATTGAACGTTTGCTTAACGTCTTCCAACTGAGTGCCAAGTAAACTCAGTTTATTCTGAAACTTAGATACATTTTCCTGAATTTGTTGCTCAATTTTTTCTAGCATATCTTTGAAGGCTGCCTCAAAGTAATTATTCACACGTTTCTCCTGGTCTTTAATATCCTGCAGCAGCTTCTCGTTTGTCTTGTGTGTGTCCTTTATTTCTTTCCTTATATCATTTATTATCTATACATATAAAGCAGAGTTGGGATCCGAGAGACTGTGTTTGTGTGCTTGTGGAGGGATGGAGAGTTAAGGCGGGTGGGGGAGTCACGTGATCATCTCCCCTCCCATTCACGTCATTTCATTCACTTCATTTCGCTCCAAGCTGAGCTCTGCAGCTGACGCGGTCTTGCCGTTCTTTTTCCTTAGTGTTTAGTCCTCTCTCCTTTACTGATTTACTGTTTACCAGACACAGTACTTACTGAATAGTATTTTTTCCTTTAGTGTTTCTACTTAATGTCTCTTAGTATATTTTGGCTCCAGGAGGACAAAACAAAAATGTTGTATATAAAGAAGCTCTATAAGTCGCATGTAGATACATAATTATTCCAACTACAGTGACTGCAGTGAAGCGCACGAGGTCTGCTAGTCATATCATAAATTCTATTATTTTTAATGGTTCGTCTGGCCCCTCCAGGCCTAAATGTCAAACTCCGCCAATGATTACTGTTATAAAACACAGCTGCTTAATCAGAATACTCCAAATTCTTACCTTGTGTTTTTAAGTATTGGTGTTTGTGACTTCTGATTTTGACCTCTTATTTTGTTTTTTGATTTAGTTTTTTGGTTCCTGATTTGGTTTTGGAATTTAGATCTGAATTATAGTCTGATTAGTTCATGAGGTGACCATCATCTTCAGGCAGCAGAGATACAACTCTTAAGTTCCTAAGATGTATGCTCTACAAGCCACAGGAGCATCTTGATATTCTGTCCATTGAAGTCACAAGTGGGAGAGGAGACTTGGCAGAGTCCAACACTCACACTGAACAGACATGATTTAAAAAGTATTCAGACACAATTCTTGGGCTATGAATTCAGTGATTGAATGTCACACAGTAGCACTATTTGAAGCATGTATTACCAGAAACCATGGGGCACGCAGCCCTAAACCTTTTCCAAATTTAACAGCTAGCTTGGACCTCAGACTGTTCAGCAGTTGCAAGGAGATGGCCCTGTATTCCATGGCCAGAATGCAACCTGCATTGCTTCTCCCGAATCTGAGGTTCACCTGTCCATTCAAGGATGCTAGCATAAACTTTTGTAATGAAGCTGAGCTGGTACATTTTCAAACAGTCGTTAGCCACATACTGGGCCAGTGCCACCATTAAGGCAAATTAGGCATTCGCCTAGGGTGCAGATCATAAGGCGGGGAAGGGGGGGGGGGACCCAGCTGCACAGGTTAGCTACTGAACAGTCAGTTGGAGCACTATTAAGCTTGGCCTAGGGTGCAAAATAACCTGGTACTGGCACTGGTATATGCATGTATGCATAGTCTCTCCTCTCTACCAGCACAAAATCTAGATGTCTTCCACACATTCCAACTACTTGGAATATTCTGTGAGGCAACTTATGTTGGAAATTCTGCATATTTATTATTTTGTATTTTATATTTTTAGTTTTGAATTATGATTTATACAATTGTATTTCACTTTTAACTGTCAGTTTATATTGTTCGCAAAATAACATATAGATGATTTTCAACATAGTATGAGTTTTCAATGCATGTTATCAAGTAAAATGAGAAGAAAATATACTCAATATTAAGTATGTCACTATGATTTATACTTTAAGTGTTTATACAGACATACAGTATGTAATATTTTTAAATAACTACTAATAACTACTAACTAATAATAATAGTACATTTTATTTATATAGCTCCTTTCTCATGCTCAAGTACAAATCAATTTAGCCTGAATATACTCGTATACTAACACAAAATATTTCAGATGGTACTAAGAATAGTTTATTAATATTACTTTATTAAACATATAATGCTATGTTTTAGCTTTGAGAAATACCCTAGTAAATGTACATGTTCAGGCACAAAATTTCCTAATACACCATATAGCCAAAGGTTTGTGGACACCGGACCATCACACCTATATGAGGTTTTTGGACATTGCAGAACCATGAATATTAATATGAAGTTGCCCACAATCTGTGACTATAATAGCCTGTGCACTTCTATGAAGGCATTCCACAAGGTTTGGTAGTGCCGTTGTGGGAATTTGTTCCCTTTCAGCCAAAAGAGTTTATGTGAGATAAGGTATCGATGTTGGACAAAAAGACTAGCTCACAATCAATATTCTAATTTATCAGGGTTTAGTGCAGGCTACTCAAGTTCCTCCACAACAAACTCATCATACCAAGTCTTTGTGGACTTGGCTTTGTGCACAGGGGTACAGTCATGCTGGAACAGAAAAGAGCTTTTCCCAAACTGTTTCTGCAAAGTTGGAAGAACACGGCTGTCAAAAAATTCTTTATATAATGTAGCAATAGACGTACCCTTCACTGGAACCAAAGGGCTTAGCCCAAACATTGACAAACAGTCCCACTTCTCAAACAAACATTACAGTGTCAACTATGCAAACCACAAGGTAGGACTCTCCTAGGAATCACTAAACCCAAATTAGTACATAAGACTTCAAGATAGTGAAGAATGATTCATCACTCAAGAGAACATGTTTCCACGGCTCTGGAGTCCATTGGAAACATACTTTACACCACTCCAGCTGATGCTTGGCCCTGAGCATAGTGATATTAATCAGGCTTGTGTGCAGCTGCTCAACCATTGAAACCAATGTCATAAAGCTCTCAACGCACAGTTCTTGTTTAGATGCTGCTTCCATAGGCAGTTTGGAACACTGTTTTAAGTGATACAACAAAGAATTGGGGAAGTGATATGTAAGATAATGAATCATTTATTGGACTGAATTTTATAAGCAGTATTTGAGTAAGATGATAAAAAGGGAAGTTAGCACACTCTGCAGCTCACTCTGTTTATAGCAAAGATTTAACAATATAATGCCACCTTCTTAGAATTCAGCAAGCTATGAAGCCTGTATATATTTTCACTAAACCGTCTCACCTAGATACAGACAAAAAGACAAGAAACTCATCAATGTTATTATTTTCCTGTTCTACTGCAGAATTTAGTACTAATATTGTGAAGCTTCCCTGTTCTTTGAAAAGTTTTTGTTTAAAGGAAACAAATTAGCATTAAAACTTAAGCTACCATTTCATTTAAAAGTTTGGAGCAGAACAAGTTAGATATTTTCTTGATATTTGAAGTAGACATAGTAAATTTAAATTGAAAGCAAAGAAATTTAAAAAATGGCTTTTTATAAAAATGTTAATGCACAGTTCTTATTTTTTTGATGAACTAAAAAGTGTAAAAAAATTGAAGAGTAAATATTGCAGTTACAAAAGGATGGGCACCTTACTGAGTCAGTCCTTAGTAATGGACCTTTAGCAAGAAAGCTTGGAAACAGTTTTTGTAGCTAGATTTGAGTCTTTAAATTCTTGTTTTGGAAATGTTTCCCCATTCTTTCTTGCAGCTGTAAGATATTCTTGTGCAGTCCTGCATGCACAGCATGTTAAATATCTATCCATAGATTTTCAGTATTGTTCAGAACCTTCACCTGTTTCTCAAAGTATCTCATACTAGATTTTTTTTTCAGCTTCAGTTTGCTGATAGACTGATCTGACATTCTCCTAGAGGACTTACTGATACTTCGTGAAATTCATTCTTCTGTGGTACTCATACAATGTTTCCTGTGCCACTAGCTACCAGACAGCCCTAAAGCATCCACCTGGTTCTTAACAATTGGCAAGATTCTTTTCTTCAAATTCTACTTTTTTCTCTAAAAAACCTTCTGTGGTTGTGTCTAAAGATTTTTAATTTTAACTTCATCTGTCCACAGCATTTGGTTCTAAAATAGCTCTGCCTTATGCAGACACTGTTTTTGTGACGAGCTCACATTTAAGGTTTCCTTGTAATGGCTCTTCCATGAAAGCCATGTTTGTGTAAGCAACGCTGCACAGCAGAGCAGTGCACCCTGCCTCTTTTCTCAGCCAAACCTGCCTGCAGGTCCCTTGTGGTCATTTGGGCCTTGACCTCCACAGTTTTCCTTAACTGCTATTTCTTAATGAAATTTCAGACTGTGGAAACTGCTAGCTGGAAACATTTGCTGTTTTTATACCCTTTCCTAGTTTTGCAGGCATCAATTAATTTTTTTTCAGATCCTGGGCTAGTTGCTTAGAAAAACTCCTGGTTGTTGAGTGTTGCAGAGTGTTTGAATAATCAAAGAATTTATTAGCCTCTGAAATCATCATTGGTGGACAATTTCTAATGACAATTTTTAACCAAACTAACACCAACCTATGCCAGACCAGAATAATGACCTAACGAGCTCTGAGACCTACAGTATGTTAACTGAAAGTTTGTCCTAATGTTTACAAATGCCACATGTACTCATTTATTTTATTATTTTTTTTACAATTTTAACTCTTTTTAATATTTTTTTTTACTTCAAATGTCAACAAAATATGTAATTTGGCCAGGAGTGTCCATACTTTTGCATAGAACTGAATGTGCTATTTTTCCCAAACATTTTGTGAGTGATGAGTACTTTTGTTACTTCTTTTGGGGTGGGTGTGTGTTGTGTGGAGAGATTAGACAATTAACGAAGGCATCAAAATAAAATAACCTATTTTTTAGAATGCGTTCGCTCCTTTTATGATCACATTTATTTTTTACCATTTTTCAAAATGAGTACTTCTCTAAAAGAATTTCAGCAACAATTCTAAAGATTTCTTTCTGTTTTTACCTGTCATGTATGCCATACTCATACTACGGTTTTATTAATAAATTACAATTTTCTTAATGATCCTATATTACGTCATGAATAAAGATCCATCCATTATCCAACCCGCTATATCCTAACACAGGGTCATGAGGGTCTGCTGGAGCCAATCCCAGCCAACACAGGGCACAAGGCAGGGAACAATCCCCAGGCAGGGTGCCAGCCCACCGCGCACACACACACACACCAAGCACACACACTTTTTAATTTTAATTTAGGACTGCCAATGCACCTAACCTGCATGTCTTTGGACCGTGGGAGGAAACCGGAGCACCCAGAAAAAACCCACACAGACACGGGGAGAACATGCAAACGCCACACAGGGAGGACCCGGGAAACAAACCTAGGTCTCCTTACTGCAAGGCAGCAGTGCTACCACTGTGCCACCATGCTGCCCCATGAATAAAGATATATTTTACTAGCAATACCAAAAAAAATGTTTTGAGCTTGAATGTAATTTTAGTCTATGGAAAGTCACATTTACTTTTATTTTGCAGACTTATATTATATAGTAAAATATTATACAGTAAAGTTTTTTAATATCCGTAGTGATTTGTGCTACTTATAATCACAAATTATATTAATGTGGAATTAAATGCTGAAGGATGTAAGAAATAAGTATGCATAGGTTTTATTGGGCCATAAAGATTGTTGAACTACACGGTTAGTGAATATAGAGGTGAGTGCAAACTGGGCCTGATGACAACCACATCTATAAGAGTGAAAAGATTGTTTTGGTGCCAGGTAGCATCCTGTACAATCACCCATTTGTGACTGCTAAACCTCTTCCACTAGCTTCACGAAAAAAAATGTTAGCTGTGGAAAAACGGAATGTATATTGAATACTGCAGAATGCGTCCAATTAGTAATGGATGTTACTTAAGGACAGTTTTCATTTCGTTCTGCTTACTGAAGCATTTCTGGGTCATGCTGGTTTTCAACTGACTCAGTATGTTGGGGTGATATCAGCAAATGATGACACATTTCCACCTCATTAGTACTGAATGAAACTTTATAAATGTGATATTATGCTGTAACGGCAGTTCATTAAGGTCCTTCCTTAATTTCAGTGCAGTCTTTTCTTCTGTGGCAATGATCATGATGGCGACCTACATTGTCATTGTCTTTATGAGCTTGCATAGAAATGAAATACACAGCAATCAATGGCTTACAGAGACTAATCTGTTTTGTGCCTTAATTATTCATGTGTCTGAAAGATCATGTTGCTTATAATCTTTATGTTCAGACCACACCTGGCATCCGAGATCAAGGGGCCCAAATGCACTTAAAGAAAGCCTGAACAGGACTCAGCAGTGACTCTGCCCCCCTAATCACTCAGCTTTGTAGCCTTGATCTGTCTTTACTGACAGAAACCAGCTCCCTTCTGTCTACCTATTTAAACCGCATACCAAGCTCTCACACTACTCTCTGGCTGCCAGGAGGCTGGCATGCACAAAACCACAACTGGATTACTGAAGTATTTAAAGACTGCAACAGGATGAAATGCGCCACGTAACTAGTTGTGTCCGCAATTTTTTTTAACTTGCTGAGGAGAAAGAGGGTCTTTTAAGTCTTTAAATGAGCATTTCTGCTGCTTGGGAGGGCAGCTGTGCTAACAACTGGAAGGAATAGCTGTTAGAGGCGTGGGCACACAGTGACCAATCATTATGAGCTGCATTAAGGAAAAGAGACCTGAAGATGAAAATGTATGGAGCTTTGAACATTATGTTTTTCTTGCTCTTGTACCCTATGGCCTCTAAGTAGATGGATGCACTGCAGTGCCACCCACCTAGGGTCTGGATTGAATCCACACATAGATTGTGCTTCTCTGTGTTTGCCCTCAACTCCCTTGATGCGTTTTGCAACACATTGCTCAGAGGTATTCAGATCAGAAGCTGTGTGTGGCTGCTGCCTTACGCCTTTCAATCTGGGTTTATCCAAAGTAACCTGAAGTCATAGTCAATGGTTGACTGGTTATACCCTGTAATGTGAAATACACCAGAAGGCAGAGAATCTTGTATCAGGAGCTCTTCTGGGATGTCAGCTGCAATCTGTTGCATGCTTTCAGATTTTTAATTTTTTTAAGATCTAGGCTGCTTTGTCTGCTGGTGTTTAATCGCAAAAAATAAACGTTTAGGGCTCTCCCTTGTTGCTCTATTATGTTATAGAAATGTACTTTACATTAGGCATCTTGCAAGTAGTTCCACATTCTTTCACACTCTCAAAAACCATTCTGGTAATGTTAAACTTCTGTAAATTAAGGTTATCAAGAAAGAAAAAAAAGGTGTATTCATGCCAACACAAATTTCTAAATCCTCAAATAAATCATATTTCACTGTCTCCATTCACTTTACTGCTGTATCAGAATAAAATGTACTTTCTTGCTCCTTAACTAGTGCACAGTACTTATAACTCTGTGTCCACAGCTCTGTATTTTCAACTTTATCCACCTCTTTTTGTGAAAATCCATCAGTCTGTACTGATTACTCCAGGCTGAAACAATGCACAGAGTTCTGTGTCCAGTTCCCAAATACTTGAACCCCTTGTCCATCATTCATGGAACAGTACCAAAAGTCTAGTCTTGGTAATTAGTCCCTTGTGTTCTGCTTATCACTGTATGCATTTCAAAGTAAGTGATGGTGATAGAAATCAGCAACCACATGGTATACTAATCAACACCTTAACTAGCAGTCATACTGCTGCCAGTAAATAAAGATAATTTTTTTTTTTATTGTGTTGAATTGTGTTTTGTTTACTGCTCCACAGCATTGTCTATCATTTGGCTAAATCTTGTGTATTAGTGATAACAGCATTAATCATAATAATAGTAATGCATCTTACACCTAAAACTACTTTCATGCTTTACCTCCTCATTTAAATTTACATTCTTAGTCCGTTCATAGCATAATTTCCACAACAACAAGAAGAGGGACAAACAAGACGTTGACAGGAAATTTAAAACTCTTAAGAAAAAACAGTTTATAGTTTTTAGCCTATGCTGACTTCCAGAAATCCTCCATTTCCAAATTTCATAACATCAGATGCACACACAGACTGACTGGGAAGTATCTCCCAAAAGTAAAAACAGAAACATGCAGCAAAAAAGAGACGATTTGTTACTCCTTTATTTTGACTTATCTTGTTTCTTTCACAATAAGCCCAACATGACCTTATTTAAATTCACTTTCTAATTTTGCCAATATAATTACTTTTGTGCCAATAAATTATTTTCTATCAGTACTAGTAATCATATCCTACTGTTCTCAACTAAAAATGTTTTTTTGACACCTGGACACAAGTCACCTACTTTTAAGCCTGCTTATTTCATGCCTTTGCGCACCCATACATTAATGAAAATGTGCACAGTCCTTCTCAGCTCTATGCCTGACACTCCTCCACCGATGCCTGATTGGTTAGCTGCAGGGTCATTAGTTGGGTATCACCATTCTTTGAGGTTTCACCCCTTATCCCAGAACATCTCCAGGTGGTGGGACAGTGAACAGGTAACCTCACTTAAGGAGTTACTTGCTCCCCAGGCCTTGTCCTTATTCGTTGGTGACAACCAGAAACTTGTTTTCCCTACTTCTTCCATCACTTTCCTGGTTTCCTTCTATAATCTGCCTCCCCATAAACCCAGATCCTCAACTGGGAAGTGCCTCACACACTATCTGGCTTCCCTGAACTCTGTGACCAGGTCTGAGTATTTTACTCTCCTCCTCTTGTGTGCTGCCTTTATCCTTTTCTCCCATGGCACTGTCAGCTCAACCAGCAGTACAGATTTGACAGCTGCAGCCCACAGCACCATGTTTAACAACAGAGACGTGCTGTAAATCTCCCATGGGAAGTGGAGCGGCATGTCCAGGTCCAACTCCATCTTCTACTCTGCTCCTGGAGCAAGAAGATTTGGTTCTGGCTTTCTGTTGGAGCTATTCAGGTTTTCTCCCTGCTTAAGGAAAGAGATCTGCTGGTTAGCTGTTGAATTCTAGTGGTTGACTTCAAGCTGTCCTTTCTCCACCACTTCTGCCAGCTTTCTGAGCACCTGGTCATATCGCCATCTGAAATAACCTCATGCCAATGACATTTTATAGTCAGACAGTATGTTTTGGAGGGTGCTATAGGAGGTCCTCCATAGGACACAGGCTTGCTGTATCCCAAACTATTGCTAGAGATTCTATGGTCCTGGCAGGGTGATGTAGGTAGCTTTGATAAGGAAACTGACCCTAACCCTGTTTCAGCATCCATAAATCTGCCCAGTTTACCAATTTACTCACATTGCCCTCTCACATTGTCCAATGACCCTGTTAACACTGTTCCACTGCTATTACCCTGTACTCTGTCCTAGTCTCTTCCATAATAATAAGGTCCTTCTCTTTTTTATTGGCATTTGACAATAGGATGGGTGGATCACTCCATGCAAGGCCTGCCCACCCTGCATTGACCCTGCCCATTACCTCATTGTGTTGAAGCCTGGACACCACCCTATCCACTTCCTTCTCAGCTCATCAACTCTCTCCAAGTTGCCATTCAGGCACCCATTTTCTTCAACACTGCATCAGAGGAGTCCCTTTTCTCCATCACCAACCTTGCCTTCTCTTGCCTTTACCCAAGGGTGATGGATTTCAGGAGTAGTGGAATTGTGTTCCCTCTCTACCAGCATGCTACACAGAAGATTTGTTGAATCCCTTCACAACTTGCAGAAGAAGGAGGCAGCTTTTGCATCCATTCTGCTCACAGTTGATGAGGTGACTTCGTACATCCTTAGTGGCCACATTATGGGTACAGGATAAAGGGATAACACCACAACTTGTACTTTCCAGGTAACTGTCTAGAGTCAATCCTACTCAAGCTGGTTAATAACTGCAGGAGAATGGTTTTCCCCATTTCTTTGTCTGAAAAACTAGCTATATGTTGCCTTCCCAAACTTTGAATGGGTTGGTCTTTAATGCAAAGAATGTTTTGCCTGGCAATGGTAAAGATGGCTCTATCATTCCTAAAGCTCCTGGACTTGAAAGGCTTGAATTTTATCATGGCCCAGGTAATCAACTCATCCAGCCTCTTCAGGAGGTTTGATATGCAGGGTGCCAGTTCCAGAAGACAAATGAGGTTGTCCAAATTGACCCACCCCCTACCTTGTTCTGATCAGGATGTCTTCAAAGAGAATGGGGAAGATGGACTATTCCATTGCAACTCCTGCTTTCAGCTGTTGCCAGCCTGTAGTGACCTTTTGGAGGGTGAAGCACATATGCAGACACATATAGATCACAACCATGGCCTTGATGTTATCGGGGATGTAGAAGTAGTCTAGTGACAATTTAATGTGGCACTGTCTCATATGCATTGGCAAGGCCAAACCCTATGACATGCAAATCTTTCTTTACCCTTCTGGTGGCCTAGATCTGTTCCCAAATCATTGAGGGATCTTCCATGCACCCTGGGAAGCCTGGAACTCTGGCTTTCTGGTAGCTAGTGTCAATAGAGCCATACTCCATCAGATAGGTGATCTTCCTTGCTACAATAAGCAATGCTATGCCCCTACTTTGGTTGATTGGTTTGGAGTCTTGTTCTTTGGGAATGTAGACTTCTACTGGTTTTTGCCACTCAGGTGGAAAGTATATGCTGTAGAATTAGGGTGGGGACAGGCTACCATTTAAATGTTCTGGTCTCCCTATTATAAAGCAGATGTAATTACATAATGTCATATCAAATGAAACTGTTGCATCTTTATTTGAACAAAACATAACACCAAGAAAACTAAAATGCAATTTACCATGTAAGTTTAAAATAAGCAAAAGGTCTTCACTGGATTTGTTGACTCTCCAAGAATGTAATCATTAAAATGGCACAACTATCCATCTATATATACTGTATGTTGCTGAACCCACTTAATCTAATTCTGGTAGCATCAAGGAAAAGGATACAGGACATAAACTCATAAAATGTTTATTTAGAGTCACCAGTTCAACCAACCTGGATGTCTGTAAGAGGTGAAATGAAAACTGAAGAGTCTGGGGAGGTCATACAGAATTAATGTATAGAGCGACTTTGGGCAGTCAAAAAAATGTCTTTACAAATATCTATAAGAAATTTTCACCATAAAGTCTAGGTTCATTTCTCTTAATCATGCATATCTGCTGTCATGGCAAAAACAACTTTTCAGGGTCTAGCTTAATCTATAGCAAAGTCTGATGAAGTAAAGTTACATTTTCCTGCTCTTATATACACTTTTACTATATTTTAGGGGTACTTATCTCCGGCCCTGGAGGTATACAGTGGCTGCAGGTTTTCATTCTAACCAGTTCTGCAATTAGAAGCTAGGCCTAGCACATAATGAAACTTGGTATTTAATTATATGTTTTATTAGTTTTTTCATTCTTCAAAGGCATAACTTTATCACACTGCAGATGCTTAATTTTCTGAGAAAATTATTCATATGTTTTGTGGTCCGGAACAGATTTGGACCTCTTGGTCTTTCTCTTCTCTCTTATTTATTTGAAATACTGTAATTATAATTAACACAGATACAGTGGTATGAAAAACTATTTGCCCCCTTCCTGATTTCTTATTCTTTTGCATGTTTGTCACACAAAATGTTTCTGATCATCAAACACATTTAACCATTAGTCAAATATAACACAAGTAAACACAAAATGCAGTTTTTAAATGATGGTTTTTATTATTTAGGGAGAAAAAAAAATCCAAACCTACATGGCCCTGTGTGAAAAAGTAATTGCCCCCTTGTTCAAAAATAACCTAACTGTGGTGTATCACACCTGAGTTCAATTTCCGTAGCCCCCCCCAGGCCTGATTACTGCCACACCTGTTTCAATCAAGAACTCACTTAAATAGGAGCTGCCTGAGACAGAGAAGTAGACCAAAAGCACCTCAAAAGCTAGACATCATGCCAAGAGCCAAAGAAATTCAGGAACAAATGAGAACAGAAGTAATTGAGATCGATCAGTCTGGTAAAGGTTATAAAGCCATTTCTAAAGCTTTGGGACTCCAGCGAACCACAGTGAGAGCCATTATCTACAAATGGCAAAAACATGGAACAGTGGTGAACCTTCCCAGGAGTGGCCGGCTGACCAAAATTACCCCAAGAGCGCAGAGACGACTAATCCGAGAGGTCACAATAGACCCCAGGACAACGTCTAAAGAACTGCAGGCCTCACTTGCCTCAATTAAGGTCAGTGTTCACGACTCCACCATAAGAAAGAGACTGGGCAAAACGGCCTGCATGGCAGATTTCCAAGACGCAAAACCACTGTTAAGCAAAAAGAACATTAGGGCACGTCTCAATTTTGCTAAGAAACATCTCAATGATTGCCAAGACTTTTGGGAAAATACCTTGTGGACTGATGAGACAAAAGTTGAACTTTTTGAAGGCAATGTCCGTTACATCTGGCGTAAAAGGAACACAGCATTTCAGAAAAAGAACATCATACCAACAGTAAAATATGGTGGTGGTAGTGTGATGGTCTGGGGTTGTTTTGCTGCTTCAGGACCTGGAAGGCTTGCTGTGATAGATGGAACCATGAATTCTACTGTCTACCAAAAAATCCTGAAGGAGAATGTCCGGCCATCTGTTCGTCAACTCAAGCTGAAGTGATCTTGGGTGCTGCAACAGGACAATGATCCAAAACACACCAGCAAATCCACCTCTGAATGGCTGAAGAAAAACAAAATGAAGACTTTGGAGTGGCCTAGTCAAAGTCCTGACCTGAATCCAATTGAGATGCTATGGCATGACCTTAAAAAGGCGGTTCATGCTAGAAAACCCTCAAATAAAGCTGAATTACAACAATTCTGCAAAGATGAGTGGGCCAAAATTCCTCCAGAGCGCTGTAAAAGACTCATTGCAAGTTATCGCAAACGCTTGATTGCAGTTCTTGCTGCTAAGGGTGGCCCAACCAGTTATTAGGTTCAGGGGGCAATTACTTTTCACACAGGGCCATGTAGGTTTGGATTTTTTCTCCCTAAATAATAAAAACCATCATTTAAAAACTGCATTTTGTGTTTACTTGTGTTATATTTGACTAATGGTTAAATGTGTTTGATAATCAGAAACATTTTGTGTGACAAACATGCAGAAGAATAAGAAATCAGGATGGGGGCAAATAGTTTTTCACACCACTGTACTTCTTGATGCATATACACATGTTTAAATAGTAGTAAATAAATGGGTTCTAAATAAAAATTTAAAGCAAAACTCTGCAGCCATTGCGTACCCCTGGGATCAGAGTTGAGTACCCCGGTCCATATATATTTGGACAGAACTTTTTTCTAATTTTGGTTCTGTACATTACCACAATGAATTTTCAATGAAACAACTCAGATGCAGTTGAAGTGCAGATTTTCAGCTTTAATTCAGTGGGGTGAACAAAATGGTTGCATAAAAATGTGAGGCAACTAAAGCATTGTTTTAACACTATCCTTTCATTTCAGGGGCTCAAAAGTAATTGGACAATTGACTGAAAGGAAATTTCATAGGCAGGTGTGGCCAAGTCCGTCATTATGTCATTATCAATTAAGCAGATAAAAAGCCTGGAGTTGATTTGAGGTGTGGTGCTTGCATGTGGAAGATTTTGCTGTGATCAGACAACATGCGGTCAAAGGAGCTCTCCATGCAGGTGAAAGAAGCCATCCTTAAACTGCGAAAACAGAAAAAAACCCATCTGAGAAATTTCTACAATATTGCAAGTGGCAAAATCTACAGTTAGGTACATTCTGAGAAAGAAAGAAAGCACTGGTGAACTCAGCAACACAAAAAGACCTGGAAGTCCATGGAAGACAACAGAGGTGGATGATCGCAGAATCATTTCCATGGTGAAGAGAAACCCTTTCACAACAGCCAACCAAGTGAACAACACTCTCCAGGGGTTAGGCGTATCGATATCCAAGTCTACCATAAAGAGAAGACTGCATGAAAGTAAATACAGAGGGTGCACTGCAAGGTGCAAGCCACTCATAAGCCTCAAGAATAGAAAGGCTAGATTGGACTTTTCTAAAGAACATCTAAAAAAGCCAGCACAGTTCTGGAAAAAACATTCCTTGGACAGATGAAACCAAGATCAACCCCTACTAAAATGATGGCAAGAAAAAAGTATGGAGAAGGCGTGGAACAGCTCATTATCCAAAGCATACCACATCATCTGTAAAACGCGGTGGAGGCAGTGTGAATGCTTGGGCGTGCATGGCTGCCAGTGGCACTGGGACACTAGTATTTATTGATGATGTGACACAGGACAGAAGCAGCCGAATGAATTCTGAGGTGTTCAGAGACATACTGTATGCTCAAATCCAGCTAAATGTAGTCAAATTGATTGGGCAGCGTTTCATGATACAGATGGACAATGACCCAAAACATACAGCCAAAGCAACCCAGGAGTTTATAAAGCAAAGAAGTGGAAAATTCTTGAATGACCAAGTCACCTGATCTTAACCCAATTGAGCATGCCTAAACTTCAGACAGAAAGGCCCACAAACAAACAGCAACTGAAAGCCGCTGCAGTAAAGGCCTGGCAGAGCATTAAAAAGGAGGAAACCCAGCATCTGGTGATGTCCATAAGTTCAAGACTTCAGGCTGTCATTGCCAGCGAAGGATTTTCAACCAAGTATTAGAAATGAACATTTTATTTCCAGTTATTTAATTTGTCCAATTACTTTTGAGCCCCTGAAATAAAGGGATTGTGTTAAAAAAAAATACTTTAGTTCCCTCACATTTTTATGCAATCTTTTTGTTCAACCCACTGAATTAAAGCTGAAAGTCTGCACTTCAACTGCATCTGAGTTGTTTCATTTAAAATTCATTATGGTAATGTACAGAACCAAAATTAGAAAAAGTTGTCTCTGTCCAAATATTTATAGACCTAAATGTATATTTTGTGTAACTGGAAGTTTTCCACATAATGCACCCACACTTTTTAGAGCTTTTCATTGATGTTACAATGAGCATCATACAGTGAATTTAAAAATAAATATTCAGATTGTATTTTATCAAAGAAATGTATAAATCAATTAAATGTTCCTTCTACAATAATTCTCAAATATTAATTGTTGACCTTAATTTTGAAGTTAACCACAGACAGGCTTCCTTAAACATATTGTTTTATTCTGCAGGTACTAGTAACCTCAAAAGAACAGAAAGTTTTTAACTGCCTTTTAAACTGGAAATTTGTTGTGTTTATGTGTTATATAATACAGCAACAGCATTTAACTCTTTAAGGGCTGAATATTTTTTCCGAAAAACATAGTTTCTGAAAGAAATGGTTTCACACAGAAATCAACATAAAACGTCTGTTGCTGCATGCTGCAGCTGCCAGTTTGCCACGAGTGTGCGGCAGACTTGCTGCCAGGCTGTCTTCGCATCACGGTCGCAGTGCATTGCAATCTGGTTTCTACCTCTTACCATTGTTAAGTGGCAGTCCTCCTGGCGAACATTGCCGTAGGTGTGCCAGCTACTCAATTAGCTGGGGACCAGTCAGCTGAAGCTGGAACGTCACATTCGTTTTCGATCACTTGTATCAAAATATGAGTCTGGCAAGTCATAGTCCAGTTCAGAGATAATAGACAAAACTTCAGAGATAATAGACAAAACTTCATCCACGGAGTATTTTGCTTTATGCATTCGCTTTGATCTCTTGCCATTATGTCGGTGCCATTGTTTGCACCTTACTACTCACACGAGCACAGAAAATCTCGGTCAAACCAATGATGCTAACTTTCCTTTTAGCAACGAGAGTCCAACTAAAACATAACAGTTTGCTTTGGCACAGTTTACAGTTGATTACCATCGTCAACTCCTCCTTTTGACAAAAGTCGACATCAGCCCTAAAAGAGTTAAAGCAAAATTTGCCCTTTTGTGAAACAACGCAAATCATCTCCATGCACAGTATTTATTGCCCTGCTATACAGTATAATCCTATGCATTACTGTTTATCGTCATTTTGAAAATTATTTGATAGAATGGGGAAGTGGCACGGTGGCACAGTGGTAGCGCTACTGCCTTGCAGTAAGGAGACCTGGGTTCACTTCCTTGGTCCTCTCTGCATGGAGTTTGCATGTTCTCCCTGTGTCTGTGTGGGTTTCCTTCGGGTGCTCCAGTTTCCTCCCACAGTCCAAAGACATGCAGGTTAGGTGCATTGGTGATTCTAATTTGTCCCTAGTGTGTGCTTGGTGTGTTTGTGTGTGTGTGTGTGTGCCCTGTGTTGGGTTGGTGCCCTGCCCGTGGTTTGTTCCTGCCTTGCACCCTGTGCTGGCTGGGATTGGCTCCAGCGGACCCCGTGACCCTGTTTATATATATATATATATATATATATATATTAGGCCGTTCCACCCTGCCTGCTTCGCTCGACAACAAGCCTGTGCTATGCGGCAGCCACTTCACGTCTAAGCCACTCGCATTGTGAAGAGGAGGGCTGAACTCACCCCAAGGAGACATGGTCGCTCCTCCGAAATCCCTCTTAAACAGTGATACAGTGGGAAACATACAGTTTTTTTTACCTCCTCTTTGCTCGATCAGCTGCTGGATTGCAGCTGCTGCTTCTGTGTTGTGCCATGCTGTGCCGCGACGTGTGATCTTTATCTTGCGCAGCGCTTCGAACATTTAAAAGCCTGTACAGCAGCAGTCCTACTCTTTGTATTTTATTTCCTGCCCCGGGCGTGGCTAAATCTTTTGGCACAAGTCTGATTTCGCGGGATGTGAGTTCTTGATATTTTTTAGTTTCTAATTTAAAAACAGAATAAGAATCTAAAAATCTAACAACATCACATTAAAGTTTGATAAATTCTGAAAAGAATGATACCAAAAATATATATATATAGGTTTTAAAATAAGCCTGGTTTAAAGCGTGACATAAAAAGTCATATAAAATCATTGCACAAAATCGTTGCACTTTCAGGTTTAGGATTTTATATATATATAGAGTAGATATATTACAATGTTCTGGATTGTTCATTTACACTGCCCTGTTTTGTGATTGTTTAACAGAGTATACATCTGCAGTAGGCAGGTAGTTTCTAGAGTAGGCACATCCCCCCCAAAACCAGAAAGGGAAACAATTTCCTGCTTTGTGAATTTCAGAAAAGCATTGGCCTTGGTCTGCCACCCGGTACGATAATTAGGAAGGTGGTACATCAAGAATATAGCCACATACACAGGCTTTCTTTATATTTGCATTCAGCTGTAACCTATGTGTATATCATATACAAGAATCAGCTAGCTGCAGAGATGTGCCAAGGTTCCAAAACCTATTATGCACATACAGTGTATAACAGTGCATCCGGAAAGTATTCACAGCGCATCACTTTTTCCACATTTTGTTATGTTACAGCCTTATTCCAAAATGGATTATATTCATTTTCCTCAGAATTCTACACACAACACCTCATAATGACAACATGAAAAAAGTTTACTTGAGGTTTTTGCAAATTTATTAAAAATAAAAAAACTGAGAAATCACATGTACATAAGTATTCACAGCCTTTGCTCATTGCAGCACCTCTCAAGCTCCATCAGGTTGGATGAGAAGCGTCGGTGCACAGCCATTTTAAGATCTCTCCAGATTAAAGTCTGGGCTCTGGCTGAGCCATTCATGGACATTCACAGAGTTGTCCTGAAGCCACTTCTTTGATATCTTGGCTGTGTGCTTAGGGTCGTTGTCCTACTGAAAGATGAACTGTCACCCCAGTCTGAGGTCAAGAGCGCTCTGGAGCAGGTTTTCATCCAGGATGTCTCTGTACATTGCTGCAGTCATCTTTCCCTTTATCCTGACTAGTCTCCCAGTTCCTGCTGCTGAAAAAACATCCCCACAGCATGATGCTGCCACCACCATGCTTCACTGTAGTGATGGAATTGGCCTGGCATTCACACCAAAGAGTTCAATCTTTGTCTCATCAGACCAGAGAATTTTGTTTCTCATGGTCTGAGAGTTCTTCAGGTGCCTTTTGGCAAATTCCAGGCGGGCTGCCATGTGCCTTTTACTAAGTAGTGGCTTCCGTCTTGCCACTCTACCATACAGGCCTGATTGGTGGATTGCTGCAGAGATGGTTGTCCTTCTGGAAGGTTTTCTTCTCTCCACAGAGGACCTCTGGAGCTCTGACAGAGTGACCATCGGGTTCTTGGTCACCTCCCTGACTAAGGCCCTTCTTCCCCGATCGCTCAGTTTAGATGGCCAGCCAGCTCTAGGAAGAGTCCTGGTGGTTTTGAACTTCTTCCACTTATGGATGATGGAGGCCACTGTGCTCATTGGGACCTTCAAAGCATCAGAATTTTTTCTGTAACCTTCCCCAGATTTGTGCCTTGAGACAATCCTGTCTCAGAGGTCTACAGACAATTCCTTTGACTTCATGCTTGGTTTGTGTTCTGACATGAACAGTCAACTGTGGGACCTTATACAGACAGGTGTGTGCCTTTCCAAATCATGTCCAATCAACTGAATTTACCACAAGTGGACTCCAATAAGGCTGCAGAAACATCTCAAGGATGATTAGGAGAAACAGGATGCACCTGAGCTCAATTTTGAGCTTCATGGCAAAGTCTGTGAATACTTATGTACATGTATTTTCTCAGTTTTTTTATTTTTAATAAATTTGCAAAAATCTCAAGTAAACCTTTTTCATGTTGTCATTAACGGGTGTTGTGTGTAGGAGGAAAAAAATGAATTTAATCCATTTTGGAATAAGGCTGTAACATAACAAAATATGGAAAAAGTGATGTGCTGTGAATACTTTTCAGATGCACTGTATGACGAGGTGCTTTAATGACACTCCGAATAGGGGTTTCAGCAACACCAGGAGTGTAGTGCAGCAATACTATAGTATATAAGTAATGGAGGGGTCAATTCGGACAAGATGTAAATAATGACTTTCCAGAAAATAGATGCAGTCATATAAACTAGTATAAGCATGTTGATCTTCTCCAAAGGAAATTTCGTCCCTGTTGTGAAATGCTGGCTTATCAATGCTTGGAAGGTTTACTACTCCATGAGAAAAAGTCTCATTGGACTAAATTCCTGTCTACAACTGTTGCTTAAATACTTCAGCATCGTCTCACTCAGGGTTATTAAATTTAGATCTTGACGTGCCACTGTGGCTGCTGGTTTTCATTCATGCTATGTCCTTAATTTGTAGCCTTTTACTTTTGCTAATATCAAATACTTCTTTTGCCATCATTTTAAAAGACTTGCTGGTTATAATGAAGAACTTTCAAATGTTTCTTTTTTGAAGGAAAATAATGAAGATATGTGAAATATTGATCTGCTCTGCTCCTAAAACATTTTATAGTGCTCTCAGAAAAAAAGCAAATCAACAGTTTTGTAAATGTCTGATGTGGTAGAATGATTCCAGACAACAAGCTATAAAAATAAGTGTGTCTTGATAGCAATGGATTACAATTGATTAGAGCAAAATGGTATCCCTATTGGAACAATGTTTGACACCCTGTAACTATTGTATTACTTTGCCTCTCATTATTTTTTGGATACTAGTCAAGTGCTTTGAATATAGGAAAGGTGCTATATAAACAAAATGTGTTATTATTTTTATTATTATTAAAGAACAAAATGAATAATTAAGAGTTCTGAATACTAAAAAGCAAGTCAATTAAAGTGGTTAAAATTCTGTTCCATTAGCAACAATAACTGGCTACTAATTAAGACTGTGTAGCTAGGAAAAACACACAGTCACTGCAGCCCTCCTTGATTTGAGTTTGACAGCCATGACCTATCCCTTACTACTGATCCAAAAAGGCTTTGGTAAATGGTGGAGCTTTTTCATAGAAATGCAGGGTGTTAACTGCTGTTGGAAAATTCTGTAATTTTGAAAAAGCACCTAAATCACTGGTTCCCAAGTTCAGTCATGATGGACCCCTCTGGCTGCAGGTTTTTGTTCCAGCCATGAGTCATGCTTCCAATTGATCTCATTGTTTAATTAGGTAACTTTTTCTTTTTCTTCTCTTTTTCAGAATTTAAAAAACCAAAGCACTGTCAAATGTATGCTTGCAATAAATTTACAAATATTTGCATTTTTGCCTTAGCTCTTAATTATCTTTTTTAATTTTCCAATTAATTCACCTTTTCTGCTTTCTTCATTGTGTCCTATTAATTAATTAACAACAAATGAACAGCTTTAGCTAATTTAATGTCAGATCCGCAAACAAGTTCATTAATAAATAAGGGCTTAAATAGCCATAAGACCTGGAAAACTGAAATAAAAAATCATAATGAAAATGTTAAAAATGAAGATTCAAACATTAAATTACCTCCATGTATAATATTCTGAAATGCTTGCTATATTCCAATAAAATTTTAGAAGGCTAAGATTGATTATTTCATAATTTTTATATAGACACCAAAATGGGAGTGTATAGTCACAGAAGGCTCCAGGACTGAACCTAGGAAAAGGTGACCTACGTAATGGTTGAGGTGGGACATTTAACCCAGAGATTTAATAACCTTTCTAACTGCTCTAACTGAAGAAGAGAACAGAGAAGGGACTCAAGAGGTGTTTGTAAGAGCAAACCAAAAAGAATAATCAAGTACAGGTTTGAAACACTAAACAATAGAACTAGGCAAACAAACAAAGGGGTCAAGGTTACAATGCAATGAAAGAAAAAAAAAACTTGAAACTATTATTTTAATTACATTGCTTAAGAAAATAACTATTTCTCTGGGTCTTTTTTTTATTCAAAAAAATGATGCACTGCTATATGACTGTACTAAAGAAGGCTGTACTAACTGTTTCAGACGATGGTGGTGCCTGTGATGTCACTAATTATTTACAAATTATGGTAAAAAATTAAAACACAATGCTATAGTTTTCTTTAAAGTCCATACAGCTAGACCATAGACTATGGCCCAGAGTCATAATGAAAGCATGGAGCAGTTGAGAAATTGGTGTAAGACATTGATTGTTCTTCAAACACCTCACTGCTGCTCTGCATTCCAGTGACATTATTAGACACTGGTTTACACTAATCAAAATTCACTACAACTCTGAGCCATGCCTATATATTTCCAGGTACTTTCTGATTTGTGTTGCATTATTATTAATATATATTAAATGGAATATGCATCCATACTAGCTAACTATACACTACTTTCATAGTTTTACAATATTGATCCGCTGTGGCAAATCCTGACGGGAACAGCCGAAAGAAGTAGAAGAATTAAATTTGTAAGTAAATTTAAATGCATCTCATTGAAATGCATTTAAGAGTAGATTAATAGCAGATGTTTTCTATAATTACAGTACCTGGGGAAAAGCCCTACACAGATATATGGTGAGAACTTGCAAACTCCATGCAGACCTTAAATCAATCAATCAATCAACATTTATTTATATAGCACATATTCATACAAAAAAATGTAGCTCAAAGTGCTTTACAAAATGAATAGAAAAATAGAAGACACAATAAAAAATAAACATAAGTCAACATTAATTAACATAGAATAAGAGTAAGGTCCGATGGTCAGGGTGGACAGAAAAAACAAAAAAACTCCAAAGGCTGGAGAAAAAAATAAAATCTGTAGGGGTTCCAGACCAAGAGACCGCCCAGTCCCCTCTGGGCAATCTACCTAACATAAGTCAAACAGTCCTCTTTGTATTTAGGGTTTTCATGGAAGGACTTGATGATGATGGTCACGTAGACTTCTGGCTTTCAGTCCATCAATGTTGGTGCATCATGATGCTTTGAGTAGGTGGTGGTGGCGCAGGCCGCCACCACAAAGAACCGGAAAAAGAAACAGAAGAGAGAGTAGGGTTCAGTATGGATTTTGGAGCCACTGTGAATAGTTATTATGAAGAATTGAACATACAGAGTATCGGTATTAAGTTAAAGTGAAGTTATAAAAAGGCCATGTTAAAGTAATGTGTTTTCAGCAGTGTTTTAAAGTGCTCCACTGTATTTGCCTGGCGAATTCCTATTGGCAGGCTATTCCAGATTTTAGGTGCATAACAGCAGAAGGCCGCCTCACCACTTCTTTTAAGTTTAGCTTTTGGAATTATAAGGAGACACTCATTTGAAGATCTAAGGTTACGATTTGGAATATAACGTGTCAGGCATTTCGATATATAAGATGGAGCGAGATTATTTAAGGCTTTATAAACCATAAGCAGTATTTTAAAGTCAATCCTGAATGACACAGGCAACCAGTGTAGTGACATCAAAACTGGAGAAATGTGTTTGGATTTTCTTTTCCCAGTTAGGATTCTAGCAGCTGCATTCTGCACTCGTTGCAAATGATTTATGTCTTTTTTGGGTAGTCCTGAGAGGAGTGCGTTACAGTAATCTAGTCTACTGAAAACAAAAGCGTGAATTAATTTCTCTGCATCTTTCAATGATATAAGAGTTCTAACTTTAGCTATGTTTCTTAAGTGAAAAAATGCTGTCCTCGTGGTCTGATGAATATGCGATTTAAAATTCAGATTACAGTCAACGGTTACCCCTAAATTTTTTACTTCAGTCTTAACTGTTAATCCTAGTGCATCAAGTTTATTTCTGACAACCTCACTGAATCCAATTATGCCAATTACTAAAATTTCAGTTTTCTCTTTATTTAGTTTGAGAAAATTACTATTCATCCATTCAGAAATACCAGTAAGACATTGTGTTAGTGTATCGAAAGAGTCGGAGTCATCAGGTGCTATAGATAAGTACTGCTGTGTGCTATAGATAAGTAAAATGTTAAAATGTTATTTATAATTATTTACAATTACTAACATATTTTGCCCAATTTGTAGTCACATATTGAAAACTCTAAACACAATTAGCATACAATTCATCTGTTGTTCACCATACCATTACCTCAATGCATATTGTTACCAATACCAAAACTAGTTTCTTGTCTTATTTACAAATGCTAGCACATAGCATACCAGAAATGATAACCTAATGTTCAAAACCATAAATATAGTATTAAACCTCTACTTCTGCAAAAGCAGCACCTTATAAGTTACAGTATATTGAAAAAGCTAATAAGCCTTTTTGCATGAACAGATCAGCTGATGAAAGTTGTGTAAAATAGACTAACCACATCTGATTTCAGTCTCAATAAGAGACATATGCATCAGTTGAATTTTTTTCAATTATATGGACATATAAAAAAATACTTTTTGGACTGATTTTGTTCAATGTGGACACAGAGCAACACAGAGGAGCAGAGAATGAAAAAATAATATTTTGACAAGGGAAAGGAATAGTTGGACGAGGGAGAGGAAGAGGACCAGGGTGAGGAGTAGCTGGACAAGGTAGAGCAGTTGTTAAACCAGAACAAGGTAGAGAGGAATAAGAATGTGTGGTGGTGTTCAAAAGAGGATAAGAGCTGTTGTCACTGATGAAAGAAGTAGCACAACCGTAGACCATTTGAATCTATCATTGAGAGCGGCTGGTGAAAAAGTCAAGCCTAATCTCACACAGTCAACTGTTTCTTCCATTATTCAAAATTTTCAACAAACGAACAGGTATGTAATGCATTTCACAAAGGCCTCTTCTATCATTATTGTTACTGTGTCCCACAGTAAGTGTAGACCACCAGTCCCACTGGTAATACATATGTCATATTTTTGTTACTCTAAAGGATGTCATTTCATCCTTCCTCTGGGGGAACAGGAAAGCTCCTCATTGAAGACAAGGGGCATGCCATTGTAGGCATCATAGTCATTGCTGACAATTTAATAAAACTGAGAGAAATTCAGTCCGCAATTGTAGAGAACAACATGGTATTTAACCATGTGGAAAGCATCAGCATGACTACCATTTGTCTGACTGTGACCAGACACAGAGTTCAGATGAAACAGTTGTACAAAGTTCCATTTGAAAGTAACAGTGAGTGGGTCAAGGAATTCCGGCACCAATGTATTCAGGTATGGTGTCTATCCTATACATCTGCTTTGGTTTGCTCTATAGTGAGTTTTTCACTGTGCTACTCTACACATAAACATGAATTATATAATAGGACATAATGAAGAGCTTACACATACTGTATTTGATTTCTTTCTGAAATTTGTGTAATTGAAGGCAGCCTTTGATGTGATGGGTCAGAGAGGATCAAATATCACAATGTGTGCTGTAATCTCTAGTGCTGGTTCTGGTCCTGTAGAAATGTAATATTTGCCAGCTTCAGAGACATCTCAGTTGAAGACTGCCATTCGAAAATAAAACATGCCAAGCATTTCTATACAATATGCAGAGCAACAGATGACATAAGATGTGATGTGTATGAGAGCATGTGGTCAAATGCTGAAAATCATTTAGATTAGAACAAGATTGTGCATTTTTTAGTTTTTTGCTTTTGTGCCTTTTTTTTTACTGTGTTTGTGTATTTTGTTTTTACACATTTTTTTGTTGGTCACTAGCAGCAATTTTATATTGCCAATGAAGCTTTTACTGCAGCAGTTCTGTCACTTCCTATTTTTTTCTACTGTACAATCTATAAAATAAAGATTACTCATTCACTTTTAGATAGTATGTTGCCAGAAATGCACATATTCAACACTCAAGAAAAAAATGTGTAGTGGTTTACAGTAAAAGGAAACTCAATTTTAAAAACAAACAATTGATTTCATATTGTCTATTTTATGCAGGTAAAACTGAAACATGAAAGTAATGCATTTTCTGTAAAGCCAGAAATTGTTAACATTTTTGGAGGATGAAACCAGTCTTTTAGTCGAATGATGCAGTGAAGGAGAAAAAATCCCCATACTAGGCCTAGCAATGATTGCAACTTGAAGCTGATTGTCAATGATACAAGACCCTACATTTGACAGTAAAATGAGCTGTAGCCACAATGAGAGCCAGACAATTTGAAGATCTCAGAGATTGGCTGGACGTGCCTGTGGGTGCTAACAAGAGTTCTATGAGACTTCCACCATCCTATGACACTGGAGCAACTATTTTTAAAGGTCAGCAATGAGGTGTACCTGCAAACTTCTGGGTGCTGTGCAGGCAGCAGCCTTTTTGCAAAAGCTGTGAATTTCTGACTGTTTATTTTTTTTTTCTGAATTTATTTACTATTTATTAGTCTTATTTAAATTTAGAATTGATCTGGATTCTGGCTTGTCACTGATAGTAGCTACTAGAAATCAGATAAATGGATTTTAAATGTATTTTAAATTTATGGGCAAACTGCAATCCACGCAAACTCAGCTGCCAGATTGTCATGACAGCAATTCAAGCAGGCTACAAACTTGGAAGGAGTCACGAAGAGGATCCAAAGGCTGCCTTATGTCTGCAACATCCAAAACATTACAAGACACTGAGAAAATGAAAACAGGGTGTATTAAATACTCCTGTAATCAGTTACTTGTACTGAGATTGCAAGGGCCTAAGCAGCTTAGTTAGACCTCACCTCAGGAGCTGTTTGTCCACAGACGGAGAAGGTGACATGCCTTCATTAGTGTAAAAAGCAAGGTGAAAAGGTTTTAGAACTGGTCCACCAACTATTATAATTAAAAATGTTCAATTAATGTCAAATAAGATGAATGAACTGGCTGTACTTATAGCGGGCCATGGAGCATACAAGTAGAGTGGGATTTTGGGCTTTACGAAGAGCTGGCTTAAACCTGATATACCTGGCACTGTTTTAATGCTAAACTGATTTCTTCTTATTCGAGCAGACAGAGGCCAGTGAGGTGTGGAAAAAAAGACAGGAGGGAAACTGGTCATCCTGGTGAGTGAAGAATGATGTAAAAGAAAGCATATTACTAGTAAAATGACAGTTTGCAATTCAGACATTGAAATTCTGGCTATCGGAATTCGTCCATGTTATTTGTCCAGGGAGATAAATTAGATCACCAATTTCAGTCATAATGTGAAATATCTTTTTGAAGAAAGGAACACATGGAGATTTTAATCTTACAAAACAGAAATAAGATTTGAGTTATGTCCATCCATCCATCCATTATCCAACCCACTATATCTTAACTGCAGGGTCACGGGGCTCAGCTGGAGTCAATCCCAGCCAACACAGGGCGCAAGGCAGGAAAAAACCCCGGGCAGGGTGCCTGCCCACCGCAGGGCACACACACACACACCAAGCACACACTAGGAACAATTTAGAATCGCCAAATCACCTAACCTGCATGTCTTTGGACTGTGGGAGGAAACCGGAGTACCCGGGGGAGAACATGCAAACTCCACGTAGGGAGGACCTTTGAGTTATGTTCTCCATCTATTAGCATTAGTCATGTTTTTTTAACATTTCTCATTGATTTTGTTGGTTCTTCTGTAATCATGTTACCCTGTCTATTTCAGTACCTTTAAGGCATAATGTTTTTCACCAGAGGAAAAAGAAATAGAGTAAGAAAATATCATGGCTAATTTTTTTATTAGAAATCTAAAAAAAAACAGTATGTCCACTGATTGACAGGAGACATTGACTTTGTGTAGAAGTTTTTACTTAATTGAATACCACACTGATAGCAAAATCCTTCCTTGTGCTTAAAAAGTGTATTAAGCCACACATTAATGTGAACTTTTTTGCTCAGTA
This sequence comes from Polypterus senegalus, assembly GCF_016835505.1. Classification (NCBI taxonomy): domain Eukaryota; kingdom Metazoa; phylum Chordata; class Cladistia; order Polypteriformes; family Polypteridae; genus Polypterus; species Polypterus senegalus. Next base: position 53,345,242 of record NC_053166.1, read on the forward strand.
TGAATGTAATGTACATTAACATTGGTAAGCATATTCTCATTCTGGATTATGGTGTGCTTTGTACCCATTCAAGCCCTTGCACTCCTTTCCCTTCACGCTAGAGATTGACATCTTGTGTAATTGCACCTATTTAGCTGACAGGGAAGAGAAGCATTTACTGACCTGTTTCTTTGTACACCAAATGACATATTTCCTTGTGTGTCCTTAATTAAATGTAGGAGCGTGTAAAAGATAGGATAAAGATTGGATGAGCAATGACAATTTGTCTGTGAATACAGAAAAGTAAAGATATTGCTGTCTGAATCATTTCCATCAATTAATAACAAGCTCCCAAAACTTTTTAGCTCAGTAGGCTTACTGTATATGTTAGTTATATTGAGTCAACATGCCATTTAGGCATGATCTTTGACACTAGTCTATATTTTATCACACACCTATTACAATTTTATCTATAACCTGTCCTCAGCTTAAAATGAAAGAAAATCAAAATATTGTTTAAGTTCTACAGGGAGGTTTGATTCATCCATTAATTTCTAGTAGAATTAGCTCCTCTAATGCATTATTCACAGGCTGTTCAAATTGCTCAATTTGTAGTTTTTATTTCATTCAGAATGTTCCTCCAAGAATCATTACTACAACTAGGAAATAAAACTGTATAATGCCTTTTCTTAAGTCTTTACAACTTCCTGCTGGGTTGATGACTGATTTAAAATTCTTTTTCCTCCTACATATAAAGCTTTCAATGACCCTATTTACTTATTTAAACTTATCAGTACATTCATACATACATACCAGAGTGTGCATTACACAATCGAGTTTTGAGTATGCTAAAAGTTCCAAACATTAATAAAACAACAGTGGGAGGTCAAATGTCTAACTACACAACAACTAAACTTTTGAATGATCTGGTAGTTTATGTCAGAAGTGCTCCATCAGTCTCAGCATCTAAATCCTGGCTATAGGATATTGCAGTTCTTCTTGGTAATTATTTGCACAAAAGTATAAGTGGGAGCAACATTATGACGCATTATATAACATTTGGTTATAGAGTCTTCTCTTTTCTAATTATCTTCTCCGTAGCCTGCTGTATCACTTAGCACCAATGCTGTATTGCTTAGCTGCCAATTCTCCCCTTAGCACATGACATCACAGATACTGGGACCATTAGAATCAAATGATAAAAGGATTTCATCTACTTACTAGACTGCCCAGCACATACTTATAATATCGTAAAATGCCCAGAAAGAAATGTTCAGCCAGTTGGCCTAGTCACCAGAACTGTGACTTTATCTGACTTTAATTGTGACTTTGTCTGTTAAAATGGACAATGGATTCCCCAAAGGTTTTGCTTCTCCAGAAATGTTGTTAACTGGAGATTTTCTTTTCGTCATATCTCAATTATAATGATAATGGACTTACTGTATGTTGGAATGATTTGTGACAATCAAATTGAAATAGTTCTTTTTTTGTTCATCATAATTTTGTGTTTGTTCATGTATATAAATGAATTGTTTAATTATTTATGTCATTGCATTATAGTTGCAAATTGTACAAATGCTATGAGCCTTTACTTAGTGAAGACTGCTATACAAAAATAAATTGAACTGACTTGAATCTGTCTAATGAAAGCTTTTGCTTGTCAGACTGGTATATTCCCCACTCTTATCTTTCTTTTTTGTTGTTCCTTTATCTAAATACAAATGTAGCTTCTTCACTTTCTTTCTTTCTTTCTTTCTTTTTTCCTATCCCATCCCATCATTACTAAAGCTAATCGCACATTCCACAGTGGCAGCTTTCCTGAGGCTGTCGCCCTGCCCCATGCTTTTAGCTGCTATTAAGAGTGACTCATGTGACCGCATTGCAGCCTTCTCTGTTCCTTTCCGCATTTGGTAAGTCTTTCACACAAGTCTGCTGCAACTGAAGCTCGCCTACCTGCTTCAGGGGAACACTGCCAGTGCTGACATGCTGTGGGCCGGTCAGATTGTGGTATCAAGCCATTAGACCTGAGTGATAGTCTGCTAATACATTCATTTTTCTGATACTGGCACCTCTGATAGTTGTGGGAAACAGTCTGGTGCTTCTAGCATGCCATATGATATGGGCCAGGCCATACAGCTTTGTAGGATGTCATTTAGACCAGCAATCAGTTCACTTAGTTTCCTCTCATATTAGTGTTCAAATAGTTTTTTTGCTTTATTTTTCTTTTTAATTTTTTAGTCCTTTAAATAAAATATTACAATTATTAACTGCTCTCTCCTTGCTCCCAATAATAATATTTTAGGGTACTTTGCTCTTTCCAACTATGATGGCTGGTCCACACTACATTTCTTTGGACTTGACCCTATGCTTCTCCATTGCTGTTTTTTGTTTTAGGAACAGGAAGCAATGACCCAAATAAAATTCCCTGTCTATGTGCCTCACCCATATGGAAATTTTCTCTCCATACTCTCTCAGTATTTCAACTGTATTTCACAGTATATACTGTGATGGTATTACTGTATGAATAAGCTCTCAGCAAATGTTCTGCATGCAAATAAAGGTTACTTCTAAAAAACAAAAGTGGGAATGCAGCATGTAAAAACATATCTAGATGACTGAATTGTTTCTGTATTTTCAAATCAGATTTTTGTGATATTAAGTTTAATCTAGATACCATTTGAAGGTAATAGAGTAAATCAACAAAGCTTTTTTGATCTAGTTCCATTAACAGCAGGTACAATCACAAAGAACTTTACAAAGCAAATCAAATAATCCATTGATAAGTACTGCAATAAATAGAGATAGTAGGGCAGTACATGAAAATGTCAAATGTAAAGTGTCATACTAATTGTATGAATGAGTATATACAATATATGATTTTGCACTGCAATGAACTGGCATCCAATTCAAGGTTAATTATTAACTTTAAAAATTACTTATAAGTAATATTTCTAAACTGATTTATGTTTTCATATTGACAATCTTGAAAAATGTTTTCTGAGATTATACTTGCTTGCAGATTCTGCCTTGTAGGAGAGAGAGTTCCCACTATTAATCACAAAGAAATTAAGTTTATAGACTGAACAGCTCCTTCACAAATAAGTTATCAGTTTATACAGGCAGTCCCTACGTTACGTACTATACGAGATAGGGACTGTAGGTTTGTACTTAAGTTGAATTTGTATGTAAGTCGGAACAGGTACATAAATTTAATAAGTGCTATTGTTAACTGACTGTAACCAAGTGCTCTGCCAGTGAATGATGGAGTTTCACCACTCTCTGACCTTTTTATTATTTCCACTTTATTTTCAATGGTGATGGTTTTTCTCTTCTTTACTCTAGCACTTGCATCAGATTTGTGTTTCAGAGACATTGTTGAAGGGTGAAGACAAAAAATTAAGATGAGCTCTTCTGTGCAGCACTGTACACGCTATCACAGCAGGAAGGCACCAGTCGTCAACACGTCTGATGTACTGACAAGAGACAACTTCCTGCTATGTGCGTAACAGTACAAGCCGGCTTATTGAGAATGAATAGGGGCATCGACAGGCGGTTCATCACCAGCCCACCTCACAGTCACCTGCACTGCAGTATGCTGCCTGCAGCGTCAGCCCACCGAGAACAAACACAGTGCGTCCAAAGTCGGGTAATGAATCGCCCCCATTCAATAGGCAGCCATCCAATGCACACTACAATACTACCCCCCGCCGCCCCGTTCACCCTCAATGACCTCCATTCAGCCACAACCGGTCACCGCTTGCAGCATTACCAGCCGCCCAACGAGAACGAACGGGGCAGCCGTGTGTGGTGGGCGGGCAGTAAAAGCGCTTGCTGCCAGAAGCTGCCTGAAGGACACTACACTGCGTGGGTAGCGAAATCGCCCCCCTCTAGCCTCCGTCCAGCCACCGTTTGCAGTGTCCCCAGGCTGAAGATGACAGAGCGGCAGTTACTGAAGTGCATGCGTCATAGCTGCGGCCCCTTTTGTATGTCGTAGGTCGGATGTCTGTAACCTGGTGACTACTTGTATATCTGCTTTCATTTCACATTATCCTCAGTTGTTGCTTTACAATACAATTTACAGAGACACATATCTTTCATACACTGTGTGCACAATTATTAGGCAAGTGAGTATTTTGACCATATCATCATTTTTAATGCGTATATTCCAACTCCAAGCTGTATTAACTTGAATGCTTATTGGATTTAAGCACGTCAGGTGATGTGTATTTGTGTAATGAGGGAGGGTGTGGCCTAAGGAGATCAACACCCTATATCAAGGTGTGCAGAATTATTAGGCAGCTAGTTTTCCTCGGGCAAAATGGGCCAAAAAAGAGATTTAACTGACTCTGAAAAGTCAAAAATTGTAAAAAGTCTTTCAGAGGGATGCAGCACTTTTGGAATTGCTAAGATATTAGTGTGTGATCACAGAACCATCAAACATTTTGTTGCAAATAGTCAACAGGGTCGCAAGAAACGTGTTGAGAACAAAAGACGCAAATTAGCTGCCAAAGATTTGAGAAGAATCAAACGTGAAGCTACCAGGAGCCCATTATCCTCCAGTACTTTCATATTCCAGAGCTGCAACCTACCTGGAGTGCCCAGAAGTACAAGGTGTTCAGTGCTCAAAGACATGGCCAAGGTAAGGAGGGCTGAAACCCAACCACCACTGAACAAGAAACATAAGTTGAAACGTCAAAACTGGTTTTATGGACCGATGAGATGAGAGTGACTCTTGATGGACCAGATGGATGGACATGTGGATCAGTAATGGGCACAGAGCTCCACTCCAACATGGAGGTGGGGTACTGGTATGAGCTGGTATTTTTAAAGATGAGCTAGTTGGACCTTTTTGCATTGAAGATGAACTCAAAATCAACTCCCAAACCTACTGCCAGTTTTTCTAAGACACTTTCTTCAAACAGTGATACAGGAAGAAGACCATGATTTTTATGCAGGCCAATGCTCCATCACTTGCATCGAAGTTCTCCACTGCGTGGCCAGCCAGTAAAGGCCTTAAAGATGAAGGAATAATGACATGGCCCCCCTTCCTCATCTGACCTAAACCCTATCTAGAACTTGTGGGCACTTCTTAAACGCTAGATTTACGGGGGAGAAAAACAATACACCTCTCTGAAGAGTGTCTGGGAGGCTGTAGTCACTGCTCCACAAAAAGCTGATCGTCAACAGATCAAGAAACTGACAGACTCCATGAATGGAAAGGCTTATGACTGTTATTGGAAAGAAGGGTGGCTATATTGGTCATTGATTGATTGATTTATTTTTTTTGAAATGTCAGAGATGTTTATTTGTAAATTTTGAGGTGTTTGTTTATTATTCTCACTATAACAGATGAAAATAAACGAGTGAGATGGGAAAATTTTCATTTTTCCTTTAGTTGCATAATAAATCTGCACACTAATAGTTGCCTAATAATTGTGCGCACATATGTATTCCCCTGATGATGTTCACACTCACATTTCCGCTAGAAACATTCAGGTTTCAGGTTTATTAACATTTTGGATTGACTGATAGCACTGTGTTTGTTCCATATTAAAATTAATCCTCAAAAATACAACTTGCCTAATAATTGTGCACACAGTGTATACCTGTAGTGGTAATGTAAGCAAGATAAATGGCTACTTCAATGTTAGTTGCTCATTCAGTTTCTTGGGACACTTTTCACAGCAAGCACTATCGTAAAATACTGAATTGGAAAACTTACAGAAAAGTTTTTCATTATATGCAGACAGGTTGAGTAGACTAAGTGAAATTCTCTCAGTCAATTCATGTAGTTGATGCTACATGTTTTACTGCAAATAACATCACAAAGCCCTTAAAACACAGACCACTTATATATTGATCTATTTTTAATCATATTCACATAAAACTGCTTGTCCCTTCACTAAATCTTTTTTCTGTGTTTGAATCTCTATATAATTTTTTTCTTAAATACTAGAGCATAATTAGAAAATGAAATATAATATAAAAAATTTAGATTATAAAAAAATTATACATATATGTTTACTGTATATATATATATATATATATATAGTGACAGATAGGGGGCAGTATCGCTCCCTTGAACCCCTGTCCAAGACTCCAGACACCAGATAAAAGTCCAAATGTTGACTTTATTCTCATGCAACAGTGCACAAAGCACCATCTCCTCCACAATACTCATACAAATAATCAATCAAAATAACAATACTCCACCACTCCCAGACGCGTTGCCCTCCTACCACCCAGCTCAGCTCCCCCTGTGGGAGCTCCCACAGTCCTTTTATAGTTCGTGACCCAGAAGTGCTTCTTAACCTGCAGTCCATGTGACTTCCTAGCACTTCCGGGTCAAATCAAAACCCTTCTATCTTTGTCAGCCCGGAAGCACTTTATTTCTTCCGTCCTCGTGACCTGCAAGTACTTCCAGGCTGTAGGAAAACCAAATGTCTTTGTGTCTCAGTGCAGTGTCCCCAGGCGGCCCCGACGTTATCCAGCAGGGCTGTGTATTACAACTCCATAGTCCATAATGCCCTGCTGGAATTTGAAGCATCTCCACATTGCAGGGAGGGCTCCATCTGGCGGTTTGGGGGTCTTGGCCAGGATAAGCTGCTGGCCATAGTCCACTATATATATATATATATATATATATATATATATATATATATATATATATATATATATATATATATATATATATAATTAAATTACATTGGACTTGTGCAAAGGACAGATGAGGGGTACACCAGCAAAAGAATGTTAAGGATGGAACCACCAGGCAACAGGAAAAGAGGAAGGCCAAAGAGGAGGTTTATGGATATGGTGAGGGAAGACATAAAGGTAAGTTGGTGTGATAGAAAATGATGTAAAGGACAGGGGTACATGGAGACAGAAGAAGAAGAATTAGAAAATTAAATAACAATATATTATGTAAAAAGTAAGGTAATTTAGAGCAGATATGACAGTTTGTGAAGTGCAGAAGGGGCTTGATATTATACCAGCACTGAAACAACAAATGTATTATGCAAGAACAGTCTTAGGTTGCTTGTGAGCAAGGGGAACTATGTGGAAATGAAACAAACCTTTTCCCTTTCGAAGAGGTGAATCTCTTCACTCCTTGAAGGATGTTGCCCCTTTGTTCCTTTTACTTTCTTACATTTACCCTTGTAGACATTAAACTTTTATGAGACTTGTCAGCCATGTGCAAGTTGAGCTTTTTTGGTGTTTTAAATAGTCCAACAAACAGAAATTGTCAGAATTGTCCCTGACAACCTGTGAAGGTTCTAGAAGTGTACATCTAATTTAGGAACTTCATTCAAAGCAGGTGCCAGACAGTAACTTGCCTGCAGAGGACATGCAGTTTAATCAATCAGTTCCCAAAAGTTGCTGTGGACAAGCAGGTAAAATAATGAAAAAAAATAAATAAACTGAATCCATAAAGGAAAGGAAAGGTTAAGTGAACAGCAAAAGCAGGTGCTGACTGAAGGGCTTTCTTGAGCAGATGTTGCCCAGGTGTTGGGAACATGTCACACTAATGAAAGGTTATGTGTAGTTCCACCCCCATTGACCACCTAGTGAGGAGATCTTTGTCTGTTTGTTTTCTGGGAAATAATTTGCCTCCTGAAGGAATAACCTGATGTAGCATGTTGCATGCCACTGAATATATGGTGCACTCTGGCCACAGCTGAAGAAACCATTCTCCTTATTTCTCTTTTCCATTTACACACTAATTTGTCTTTTACAGTACATTTATTATGTGTCACTCAATATTATATGTAGTATCTTTTAATATCACTATTTCCCACAAAAACACACAGGAAAACAGATGTGGTGAGAAGTGTTCTAATACAAGAGAGGCTTTTTCTTTCCATCCTCACACTTTCATTATTCATCCAGAGCTTGCTGCACTTGTTTTCATCCTTTTCACAAGGGAGTCTGTGACAATAGAAGGAGGACCTTTCAGGATGGCTGCTGTAGGATGTAAACTTGACGGTTACTCCTCACGTTTCCTCTGGCACTGCAGGTTCACATGACTCGTAGGAAATCAGGAGGAGTTGAAGATCAGAAGTGCAGGTGTGGCTATTGAAGGTGGAATATGGCCGACAATGGACGAGAACATGCCTTACCCATGAGAAATTGGTTGTATATTTTATACTAAGCCCTCTAAAGAATCTTGTTTATAGATATATCAGCATATATTGCTTTCACTGGCCTTCTCTTCTGCTGGCGATTCAAATCCCTTAATCAGTCAGTTTTTCATCCCACACAGTCTTATTTATTTTTGTATTGAGCCAGAACTAATGCTAGCATAGGTGAAAAGCTGGAACCAGCCTTGAATGTAACACCACATTTATAAGAGAGTCATTTAGAGTTATAATTTTAGCATGTACAGTATATAGAATATGGTGAAATTAATGAATTTAGTTGCCATTGTGTCTTTTTATGCATGGCCAGTGCTCTTCACTGCCTACACCATCTTCCTTTTGTAGCTGGAATATTTCTCATTTCCTGCTCATATGCAGTGCTGGCCAATGCTACTTATCAGCCTCCAGGCCTTGATTTTCCTAAGGTTGTGAACATTTTTTTTGGTTATTGGTCTCCATTGCCTTTATTGCTTTTTTGGTTTGTAAGAACTGAGTGCACTTTGCATCCAACTGCTGAGTATCCACAGATGAGGCAGGAATGAAAAAATACCGCAAATTAAGCTGCAGCACATTGTATCTCTGAAAGGAAGCACAGATGCATGATATAAACTGGAGAGAGGCTCATCTGATGGAGTGATGAAGCTGCAGGTTTACAGATGGAGTGGCCAAGACCATCCATCCATCTTCCAACCCGCTGAATCCTAACACAGGGTCACAGGGGTCCGCTGGAGCCTATCCCAGCCAAAACAGGGCACAAGGCAGGAACCAATCCCGGGCAGGGTGCCAACCCACTGCAGGACACACACAAACACACCCACACACCAAGCACACACTAGGGCCAATTTAGAATCGCCAATCCACCTAACCTGCATGTCTTTGGACTGTGTGAGGAAACTGGAGTGCCCGGAGGAAACCCATGCAGACACGGGGAGAATATGCAAACTCCACGCAGAGAGGACCCAGGAAGTGAACTGGCCAAGACCGATGGAATATAAACATTACAGTTACATGACCATCTTTGTGTCAATGAAATGTCAAATATATCTGACAGTATTGCCACCAGAGTATTTGTGGTTACCCAAGTTACAGAAATTGTGCTGGAGAGCAACATTAGCAACTGGGCTTATTTTAAATAAATTTGACCAAGTTAATAAGCAGAGTGGCACAATGGCAGTAGCTGATATCTACTGTTTAAGCACAATTGACTTTGCTTTGAATATCACCTGGTTAGCAACATATCATTTTCTCCAACATTGAATCTCTATGAGTCTGTAGGAACTGTGGGGTTGAAGATGGTGCTCCCCTATCCAGCATAGCTGGAAACCTTGAGTACAGGATAAACCCTCATTTAGGCTCTAAATCATTAGCCACTAGGGTGACAGGCCACAAGTTATTTGCCAGTACTTTTAAAAATGAGGCTGTCCTGCCAGGCTGAGAATCCACTACATCTAGCCAAAGAAAACATTGGCAGAAGGCCAGTCTTCTCCTGAGTGCTGGCACCCAATCTGTGCAAGCAGCTTTGGCACACCGCCTTGGATTTGAACACATGCTAGAAAAGGTTTCTTCAGAACTTTGCATCTGCCAGCACTCTATTCAGCTGAGCCACTTTCTCAGACAGGCCTGGAATGGCTCTGGTGGGCAGGCAAGCGAGTGTTTGCCTCTATGATTTCTCATGCCACTGGGCAGAATGGCCGCTGTCTAATGAGGAGCACATTTTGTATTCAGTTCACCAGAAAAGCTAAAAATAGGGGCTGAGGAATCATTGCACTGAAGCCAGTCAACGCCCCCTCCCAGCCACCCAACCTGAGTTGTCACCACAACTTAAGCATGTGGAGGCGTCTCCTACAGCTTCTCATTGAGCCACTGTCCAAGCAACTAGCCAATAGCGATAGGTCCACACTGTCACGCCCCCTGGTGTCTGCACTCACATTCTTCTTCTTCAAGAGAACAAGCTCTGAAGAATACAGCATAACAAGAATGTAAAAACATTGGCAAGAAAAGGAAGAAACTGAACTCTAGGGCCAAGAGACATTAAGCCAAAGAGGAAACTGATGATCTGACTCAGCATGCATGGCCAAGTGTGTAAGTCCATCGGCAGAGAACAGGAAGAGCAATGTATGAACTGGGGGAAGGGTATAAGTCAAACTAACAAGGATGTAGGTCCAGTAGAACTGGTCAGAAAGCAGCAGAAATGTACTGAAACGGACAGGCCAGGGATGTGTTGGAGTCTGGTGTGAAGGATAAATGGATTAAATAAAATGTTATTAGGGGAAGAGTAAGAGTCCACTCAAGTGGAAAGGGAGTAGTGTGGCCAACTAAAAAAGGGAGGGATGCAATTCCATGGGCAGAAGGATCTGGGAGTATATTCGATAGTAGACAGTAGGGTGAGGGCTATGAGGACATTTAGGAGGTAGGTTTACAGGAAACCGCTGAGACCACATCACCAGAGGTCTACAAATTCTGAGACTGTGAGGCACTAAGTAATCATCATTGGGTTGAGTGGCAGGGGCTCTATTCAGCACATTACAGTGAAATTCCTACTTGCATATGCTAATCAAAATGCAAGATGTTGTTAATCTCCAGCTCCATGATTAGTGATTACAATTACCTTATCTTAAAACCTATGTCTTCCTTATCTGGTCAAAGTTGAAACAATCAGACACAGACTCAGGTCAGGTTGGGGAGCATGCACTGGTACACTGTGTTGCCGCATCAACCACATAATAAAACAGCTCAGGATCCTGGTTGGCAACCCCCCAGGGCAGACATGCAGTCCAGTACCACACTCCGGAAATGACCATTTATCTGCCATAGTGAGATGTTCTGTGGGCGACCCCTTGGCCTGGTCCAAATGCTCAGGTATTCAACAATGAGAATCCTGCAAGCTGAATCACCCTCATTTAGTCATGCCACATGGCTGCTGTGCCGTAACTTACGCTCCCTCATTATACAGGTAATGTGCTTCATTTGGGACTCCATGAACAACCACTTGTTCAACACAAAGTCAAACAGCAGTACCCAAGAATTCCCCGAAGAGATATAGTACTGGGGCGGCACGGTGGCGCAGTGGTAGCGCTGCTGCCTCGCAGTTAGGAGACCCGGGTTCGCTTCCCGGGTCCTCCCTGCGTGGAGTTTGCATGTTCTCCCGTGTCTGCATGGGTTTCCTCCGGCGCTCGGTTTCCTCCCACAATCCAAAGACATGCAGGTTAGGTGGATTGGCGATTCTAAATTGGCCCTAGTGTGTGGGTGTGTTTGTGTGTGTCCTGCGGTGGGTTGGCACCCTGCCCAGGATTGGTTCCTGCCTTGTGCCCTGTGTTGGCTGGGATTGGCTCCAGCAGACCCCCGTGACCCTGTATTCGGATTCAGCGGGTTAGAAAATGGATGGATGGATGGATATAGTACTGAAGGAGTCCAGTCTTTATCTCAGGTCACTGGACAGTGTCCATGTTTTTCAACCATATAGCAAAACAGGAAGCACAAGGACTCTAAAGACTTGGACCATTATCCTTTTGCAGAGATATGGGGAGCGCCACACACCCCTTTCCAGTCACCTCATTCGAAGTCCCCATACTCTCCCGATCCATCTACTGACTTCATTGAAAGAGTCACCAGAAACATGAATGTCACTGCCAAGGTAAGTAAACTTCTCGACAAGGTTGACATTCTCTCCACAGCCAGACACACTGCCGATGGCTGTGCCCAAGAGGTCATTAAAGGCCTGGATCTTGGTTTTTATCCAGGACACTTGCAAGCCCAGACTCAAAGACTCCTTACTCAGTTTCTCAAGAACCCCGATCAGAGCCTCCATAGACTCTAAGAAGATCACTGCATTGTTGGGAAAGTCAAGATCAGTGAATTTTCCTTCACCAACAAATGCCCCAAATGATTTTCTGCTTCTGTTCTTTGTGGCACACTATGTTTTTACTTCCTGAAATGACTCCAGAGTTGAAAAAGACTTGAGAGTTTTATCCGCATGAAGACTGAACTGTTGAATGGCTTAGAGTTGTCTGCAAGTCACAGGAAGTTAACATAAGCCTCTTGTCCAGTCATTGCTCATTCACAAAGTACCCTCAGCTCCCCAACCTAAACCAAGAGGCACACTATTTACTTGGACTGGGACCAAATTGCTGGTAATGTTTCAAATGGCTTCTGTACAATTTCAAATAAAAACCTGTGAGCATCAAAACCTCAGCTAATCAGAATTCTTGCTATTCTTTGTACCATGAACTGATATTCAACTTTGATTTCTGCTGAAAAGGTAACACTTTAACATTAAACATTCTCTGTCCTCATTCCCTCCCTCCCTCATAAAGACCGTGTTGCTTTAATCTATAAATGAGTAAATCTTCACACTTATAGGGAACAGGTTAGCCTCATGTTGGTCATTTTAGTGGTAGACTGAGTTCATAGGTCACCTGAAGTAATTAGTTTTTAATTCTTCATGAGTATTTCTCCACTGCTAGGAAAAAGGGTCACGAGTAAGCAGGCTAATCAGAAATCTGGGGTTTCATGTATAAACAGTGCGTATGCACAAAAATGTTGTGTACGAACGTTTCCATGTTCAAATTGCGATGTATAAAACCCAAACTTGGCGTAAAGCCAAGCAACTTTCCACAGTAGCTCATACCCTGGCGTACGCAAGTTCTGCGTTCAGTTTTGCAGACTGGCGGCACTCAGCTTCAAAGCACTGCTACTGTTCCAGTGTGGTTTCCCTTTCTTTTTTAGATCCACATCCCTGACGCGGCTTTATAAATACACTGAAATTAACCACAAATTGTTTATTAGTTTAATGTATCTGATTGTAATTAACCCGTAATGATATAATGGTTCACAGAATGGTCAAACTATTCTAAATACCATAGCTGCTTTAGCATTGTTACTCTCACTACTCCTTCTTCTTCTTCTTTTAGCTGCTCCCATTAGGGGTTGCCACAGCGGATCATCTTTTTCCATATTACTGTCACTGCACCACAGAGTATTTATATCACTGTATTTGACTGAGGAATCAGAACTGTACAGCAGCTGATCGGAAAGAGAATTATTGGTATACAGCATTAAGCACACACTGCCTCAGCCATGCTGTCTGTTGAACTGCTCTCATACGGTAAACGCTTCAGAGCATTTCCTGTATGGACCTCACGGTTCAGAAACAGTTTCATCCAAAGAACTATAAATGCACTCAATTAGTCCATCAAGTGCTCCTTATAGAACTATTTGCACTTAAAAGTACAATTACCTCACTGTAAATTTGCACTACAGTTTATAATATTGCACAACCTGAGCCACTTTATAAAGCACGTATTTACATATGATGATAATTTCATTTTTAAGATGAAATGCAGCAAAGTATGTTTATTATATTATACAAGTAAAACTTTAGTTTCATTTAAATAATCTATATTGTTAATAATTAAACGTGTGAGGACACAGTGCCGCAGCGCTAGCGAGGAGCTGGTGCTCCGTTCATGGATTGTTCCTGCCTCACGCTGTATTCTTGCTGCTGCTGGCTTGACACTGGATGGATAGAATAGTTAAATACATACTACGAAGATATTTGAATGTTCCTTAAACGTTTTGAAGAATCACTGTTCTAAGCTTACAGATGGCTTAACATCTATTACAGAGCTGATTGTGTGGTGATTGGGTTTTTGGAAAAAGAAAAAGAAGGACAGGAATTGGGGGTTAGTACGTTTGAAAGAGACAGTACTGCTACAACAAAATTATATAGGTAGTGCACAGCGCAGCAAGCATCTTGCGTGAGACATGAACAATCACTGTGCCACCGTGTTCCCATGTTTAATAACATGCTTTAACTCCTATCATCATGAAAATTATATCATGTATACATCTCAGTATTTTAATTATTCAGAGAGCTGTAATATTACGAATGTAATGGATTCTGTTTCCAGTCGGAGGAAGAGAAAGCCCGGAAGCACATAGTGATTTGCACACATAGAGCACATAAAAGATCAAGTACAAAACAAAGCATTGAACGTGCTACTTTAGTTATGATGGGATTTGAGAAACTAGTAAATTAAACAATTTTAAGATTAAGTTTATGATGTTCTACTTTAATGACAAAATAAATTACGTGATTAAAGTGGAAATTGTACTGTGCGACTTTGTGAACTTGAGCTTTCCAGTTTCTCCAACACTCTTTGTCACTTGATCAACTTCCTTTTGTTGTTTATACTACTGTTTAAACCAGTGTTTCCCAAACTCGGTCCTGGGAAACCCCTGTGGCAGGATTTTGCAGGATTTTGTTCCAACCAGCTTCTGTTTTTAATTGAACTCCTGGGCTAATAAAGTGAACTGATATTTCCCAAGTTTTGTGTTTAGGGAACAATATAGAAATTAGAAAACTAAGTTTGCTAAAAAATATATTAAAATGTACCAAGCAGTTATATAGGAATAATGTATTTTTTTTCTTTTAAACAGTATTTTCATCTTGATTTTCATCCTACTTTTCAAGGTGTTCTAATTGTTTAATTAATCCATTATTTACTAATTAGTCGTTCTGACACTAATGTAGTTGCAACCTTTGATTATTCAGTGATGTCTGCCTGGATGTCTGATCTGCTCGTTTTAAATTGTCATTAATAAGATACAACAAACGGACTGCACAGAGAAAGGGGAAAGTATAATGAAATCAACAAAAGAGAGTTAAGCATTTAAATCTATAGAAAAAGCAGAAATATTTATAAATGTCTTATTAATGTAAAAATCATGCTGCTGTGCTTTTCTGAATGTCGAATAAAAGAAAAATAAACACTAGCAAATTAAATGAGCTTAATGTTATTAGGTGTTGTCACTGATTAGGAATGTGGTTGGAACAAAAACCTGCAGCCACAGGGGTTCCCTAGGACCGAGTTTGGGAAACACTGGTTTAAACCAACAAATAGTACGCTTTTCCTTGCCTCCACTTGGTATTCACTGAAATTCTTCTATTTTTTCCCTTGTGCTTTTGCCATTGTCTTTTGACAGAAGGCTGAGCTTAAGGGCTATTTATATTGATTTGCATATTCAAAGGAGCGTAATTCTGGGAGGGATTGGGGCGGGACAGCAGGCGTATGCACGTGCGTTACTTTTCATGCTGACCGGGATTTATGTAGCAGAAGAATGTGGAAGTTGGTGTTCGCACAGACTTATGCATCTGGATTTTTTTGTGCTTATGCACATTTCCACTTTTGTGTTGACACCATGTAATAGTGTGTGTTCTACGCAGGGCATTATACATGAGTCCCCAGACAGCTTGTCAAGAATTGTGTTTTGAACACTAGGCAGAGAGTAGCTAGCAACTGGGTAGTGATGACTGACATGATTGGAAGCAGTGACCAGGCTGTTCTTCTAGCTGTGTTTACATATCTATATACGCCCTGGACTGGCTAGTGTAAATTATTTCAAGGTGTCCAGTCTGTTCTGGGGTCTTCCACACCACACTGGACTCCTTGGAGAGGTCTAATTCATAGCCTGAACAGTACCAAGTGCTCACATGATTATATATTTTAGAGGTGACCCATAGTGCTAACTGTCCACACTAAACTAAACAATTTACAAAGATCCAGTAGCAAAACAAGTTATTTTGGTTATGACTAGGAGTGGCACCTGCTCATGTTGTACAGGATACCTTAGAGAGGACTTGTATCACCACCTGACAGTCAAACTTCAATGTATACCTTACTGAAATAACCAGCTCTGCTAGGTGGTACATGACTTGTTATTTGATGCACTTGAGAGGACTTAAGAGTGCTGGCTATTCTTGCTGTGATGAGATCTTGTAAAAAACTACACATAAGGAGCAATTGCAGCTAGCCTGGGGTAGACTTTTTGAAGGGAACTCACAGTAGTGGCTGTTTGCCCTAGATTGAAATCCCAAAAGACAACTCAAAAGTGACTCCTTACAATGAACAAGGTCCTTCAGATTGGGCCCACAGTGACACCTATTGGCCCATACTATTTTATAGGTATTGCAGCAGCTATCAATGTTGGACTAGAGGTCCTCAAAAGGACAAGCAGTACTTGCTGCTTGCACAAGACTGGTTTAACCACAAGGGGGCACCACTGAGCCTCAAACCAAAGACACAGTAATGTCCAATCACTACTCTGGGTTCAAATAAAGAATTTTTATTTGTCTTCAACACCTTTTTCAAGAACACCAGCCAAAATGCATCAATGCAGAATTCGCTCCTTCCACCTCCAAGAGTGTTGCTTACAACCTCCCGACACTGACTTGATTTAAGTGAAGCAGCAGGCTCTCTTTTAAATTAGACCTGGGAACTGCTTCTGGCCTCCTGTCTAGGTCTAGGACCCTGACAGGGCTGCATTTCTGGACACCAACTCCTATGCCACTCTGTGGGTGTCTTAGTCTGGTCCAGTCTTCAAGGACACTGCCACCTGTCATGTGGGGGAAATAACTTCTCTTGCTAAGTCTGTTTTCCCAGTCCAACCATAATGGCATCCAGTACTGGTGTGAATACTTACTTTAACTCAGCCAGGATGCATGTCCTTCTTTCCTGGCATCTACAATGCATCCAGAAAGTATTCACAGCACATCAATTTTTCCACATTTTGTTATGTTACAGCCTTATTCCAAAATTGATTAAATTCATTTTTTTCCTCAGAATTCTACACACAACACCCCATAATGACAACGTGAAAAAAGTTCACTTGAGGTTTTTGCAAATTTATTAAAAATAAAAAAAACTGAGAAATCACATGTACATAAGTATTCACAGCCTTTGCTCAATACTTTGCCGATATATCTTTGGCAGCAATTACAGCCTCAAGTCTTTTTGAATATGATGTCACAAGCTTGGCTCACCTATCCTTGGCCAGTTTCGCCCATTCCTCTTTGCAGCACCTCTCAAGCTCCATCAGGTTGGATGGGAAGCGTCGGTGCACAGCCATTTTAAGATCTCTCCAGAGATGTTCAATCGGATTCAAGTCTGGGCTCTGGCTGGGCCACTCAAGGACATTCACAGAGTTGTCCTGAAGCCACTCCTTTCATATCTTGGCTGTGTGCTTAGGGTCGTTGTCCAGCTGAAAGATGAACTGTCGCCCCAATCTGAGGTCAAGAGCACTCTGGAGCAGGTTTTCATCCAGGATGTCTCTGTACATTGCTGCAATCATCTTTCCCTTTATCCTGACTAGTCTCCCAGTTCCTGCCGCTGAGAAACATCCCCACAGCATGATGCTGCCACCACCATGCTTCACTGTAGGGATGGTATTGGCCTGGTGGTGAGCAGTGCCTGGTTTCCTCCAAACGTGACACCTGGCATTCACACCAAAGAGTTCAATCTTTGTCTCATCAGACCAGAGAATTTTGTTTCTCATGGTCTGAGAGTCCTTCAGGTGCCTTTTGGCAAACTCTAGGCGGGCTGCCATGTGCCTTTTATGAAGGAGTGGCTTCCGTCTGGCCACTCTACCATACAAGCCTGATTGGAGGATTGCTGCAGAGATGGTTGTCCTTCTGGAAGGTTCTCTTCTCTCCACAGAGGACCTCTGGAGCTCTGACAGAGTGACCATCGGGTTCTTGATCACCTCCCTGACTAAGACCCTTCTTCCCCGATCGCTCTGTTTAGATGGCCGGCCAGCTCTAGGAAGAGTTAAGAGTCCTGGTGGTTTTGAACTTCTTCCACTTATGGATGATGGAGGCCACTGTGTTCATTGGGACCTTCAAAGCAGCAGAAATTTTTCTGTAACCTTCCCCAAATTTGTACCTCGAGACAATCCTGTCTTCAGACAATTCCTTTGACTTCATACTTGGTTTGTGCTCTGACATGAAGTGTTAACTGTGGGACCTTATATAGACAGGTGTGTGCCTTTCCAAATCATGTCCAATCAACTGAATTTACCACAGGTGGACTCCAATTAAGCTGCAGAAACATCTCAAGGATGATCAGGGGAAACAGGATGCACCTGAGCTCAATTTTGAGCTTCATGGCAAAGGCTGTGAATACTTATGTACATGTGCTTTCTCAGTTTTTTTATTTTTAATAAATTTGCACCTGATGGAGCTTGAGAGATGTTGCAAAGAGGAATGGGCGAAACTGGCCAAGGATAGGTGTGCCAAGCTTGTGGCATCATATTCAAAAAGACTTGAGGCTGTAATTGCTGCCAAAGGTGCATCGACAAAGTATTGAGCAAAGGCGGTGAATACTTATGTACATGTGATTTCTCAGTTTTTTTTATTTTTAATAAATTTGTAAAAACCTCAAGTAAACTTTTTTCACGTTGTCATTATGGGGTGTTGTGTGTAGAATTCTGAGGAAAAAAATGAATTTAATCCATTTTGGAATAAGGCAGTAACATAACAAAATGTGGAAAAAGTGATGCGCTGTGAATACTTTGCGGATGCACTGTATATGGCTTGCCCCTCAACTGAGTCCTGTAGGGGTCAGCATCCAGTCCGGCAGTAAGAGTGAATCAGAGGTGGTCATGTGCAGTACAACTTCATTGTCTGTTCCCTGCAGGAAGAAAAAACACAGTTACGGGGTGCATTATGCTGCGGACAAACCTCTCCCCGTTAGGTTTGTAGCAGCTGCTGCTCTACTTGTGATGACTTCGTCCTAATAGGTTGTCACAAAGGGCAGTGTCACCAATGGCGTCTGAACACTTTGCACTTGAAACACTGCCCTCTTTGATTTTTAAAGCAAAAGGGAAACTGGATAGAGTCCACCCCCTCCTATGTTTATTCTCTTTGCACAGCACCCCACTATTGGACGTTGTTCACTGATGTGGCTGGAGTAGGTGGGGTTATAAAATCTTGAACTTTGGCAGGCATTTTCTGTTGGCTGCTTCTATTTTGTTGGGCAAGTCTTTAATTTAGGGTAAACTCCCCATTTTATTTTGTTGCCTTTGGTAGTTTGGGACCCTATATCAGTTCAAGTGGGGCCCTTTACCATTTGCATGGCATTTGCCATGTAGGAGCAAGTGATACTTAGTTCTCTTCAGTATTGTGCAGGGTCACTTTGTCTTGCATCTCTATTTCTATTCCCATTGGGACTGCACTGGTCTGGGTAGTAGCCTGCATGACCCGAGGGGAACCATTTTTCTAAATCTGTTGTACCGAGCATTACTTGATTGCCTTCAATGTTTTTGGGGATCACTTCACACCGCATTCCTTTATTCTTTCTCACCTGTATGGCCAAATTCACTACGGACAGTGGTTCAATTCCCAAAAGCCGTAATTATCTGTTAAGCAACTTCAACTATGATGGTGTCTTCAATCCCTTTCACCACATCCCCTAAGGTATTTAGTACGGATTAAGGCGCTGTTAAAGGTTTTAGAAGCTCCTCCAGTTATTGGAGGTCGATTTAGCTTTCGGTTTAGCTTGTCTGACTTTGTGTGGAACTTTTGGAATCTCCTTCCATCTTTGTGAGCCTGGTGAGCGTTGTTCTCGCGCATGGACCATCAGGTTTTCTGTGGCACTATGGGAAAATTATTCTGGAAGTCTCTTTTTAGGGACAGTCTGTTCTGTCTCACACAAATTATCAGAGGAATTCAGACACAGATTCTGAGACCCCTTATCTCCTGTTAAGAAAGGAGAGTCACCGTCTGGTTCTTGAGGATGCTTGAATGATGGCTCCAGCAATCTGGGTTGCAATAGCAACATTCTCATTGCTCCAATCTTCTCTTGCCTTACAGCCTTTCAGTCACGATACTAAAACATATAACAGATGGCCCGCCACAGGCTTGCTGTTTTAGAGACTGAAAGGTTTTCCGTAACACTTTTCAGTGATTTTGACCCTTCAAGGGCACATACTGAACCTAGTCATTGTTTATAGAGAGTAGTGATCTGTTGAAGAGGCCATTCAGTGTCCCTTCAGAAAGGTATTCCTCCTGTGCAAATAGATTTTAGTCTTGCACCTGTTATGTCAGCCTGCTGTCTTTGTATGTCATGGAGCTTCCTGATAGAGACCAGTTGCAGTTGTTTGACAGATCTCTTTTGCTTCCCAATCGACTGGCTTTCCTGGTGGTTCTTCTGTTCATTTCTTGCCTTGTGTGTCGGTGGTGGATATGTGGGATTACGGTCTGGATTTTTGTTACAATAAATCTTTTCAGGTCCCTGCCAACTGATGGCCAGCAAATCCTGCTGACTACGCCAATGTAACCACAGTGTGGGTAGGGAATGCACCACTGAGCCCCAAACTACAGAAACAGTAATGTCAAAGCACAACTCCTGGTTCAAATAAAGAATTTCTATTTGTTTTCAACACAAGACCACCAGCCAAAATGCACCAATACAGGATTTGGTCCTTCCACCTCAAAGAGGGTTTACCCACTGACTCCCAAGTCTGACTCAATTTAAGTGAGACAACAAGCAGACAGTGGCCTCTTGTGTACTTCAAAGACCCCAACAGGGCTGTGTTTCTGGACTCCAACTCCCATGCCACCCTGTGGGTGTCTTAAACAGGGCCAGCCTTGAGGGACATTGCCACCTGTCATGTGAGGGCATAAACTGCTCCCAGTGAACCCGTTTGCCCAGTCAATCCATTATGGTCTCCTAGCCAGGTATGACTCCTTTCTTTATCCCAGCTAGGATTCATGCCCTTCCTTCCTGGCCACTACATTGGTTTATTAGAAGTTGACCCAGGCAGCAACTGCTGTTGCCAGCCTGGATACTTTGGACAGGAACTAAAGGACAATAGCATTATCAGTAGGTGGTAGCCCATAAAGGATGGACTGACATGTGGCCTTGTTCCCTCCAATTTTTTATATATATGTGGAAACTGTAACTGACAGCCAGCACAGTCCTATTTATTCTACTTGGGTCAATTATGGTGAAGGACAGAAGACATTCTCAAAGAACAAATATAGAGATGCTATTTTAACTGTTGTATTAAGGGTACTGTCTGATACGCCTAATGTCTCTAGATGACTCTGCAAAAGCTGATGGCAAGCACAAATAATAACATCAGTAGCCTTCAAGTGTAAACTCCTTTGGTGGTTCCACAGATTTCCAAATCCACTCTAGCTTTAGAAATGTCCAGTGGCTTTATTTCATCTTACTCTCCTCCCTGTGAACTGCTTTGTGATGAACTGCACCTGAATATATGCATAGCCTGTGCTCAATTCAGGTTAAAAGTAGGACAATGTGTATTTAGTTTGACCTTTAACCTCTCTGCTTTGGTGCCTTCATCTGATTTCTTGCCTATTGGTGCTGGTGCACACCCCTAAGCAGCACTTTAAAACAGGTGGGACACTGAAGAGCACAGTGCTGTTGAGTATGCTCAGCTGCTGCCAGGCCCCACCATTGGATATAAATAGAAATGGTGTGATTGAGGCATTGTGATAAGGGCTGCATTCACAGTGATCAGAGGCAAGCTGCTCAAATTGCATTAATGCAATGTGTCATAACGAGAAGCAGATGGAGACAGGTGGTGTGGTGATGGCAATGGAGCAGCTGCCCAAGTGAAGACAGCTTCAGACAATCTATTGGTTGTGGAGCTCAAAATGATTGACATTCCCCAGTGCGTGTACCAGTTCCTACAGATGCTTTACACAGACATCATTTTCGTTAGAAGTTCTCTATAACCAGCTGTGCCGCAGAAAGATGGTGGACTAGGTATGACTGAATTCTTTTTGTGTTTCTGGGCTGAGCAGTTGCAGTCCACTAACATTTAGATTTCTTTCAAACATATGTTTCTCTGTGGCCATGTTCTCAGTAGGAGAGTTATCACTGCATTGATTCATGACTTGGCCAGACATGGCAGCTACATCTGACCCCTCAAAAACCTCTCATTTTGATAGAAACCTTAACTACAAGTGAACACTAAAGGGGATACGCTGTATGGCATCGTTGTGTGAATAATTCAAGAAGCTGGGAAGTTTGTACAATTATCTTATTCAAAGAACTGGGGTTGTTGCACCACAAAGCATCAGCGTGTCAGATTCTGTAAAAGCTTCATTTCTAACACTTGTTCCGGTGACCTTATTCTTTTATCACTCTCCGCTGCTCATTTCCATACTGGTAAGTAAAGACAGGGACATAATTGTAGAGAGAAATATGAACTAAGAATTTCCATCTGTAAAGTGTGATTCCCGGCTAACCATCACCAGTAAGGAGACCTCAACATTGCATTTGTTTGGGAATGGGTGATTTGCATGATTCCAACTGCTGTCTCTTATCAAAAGCAGATTCTTATGATACCTATAAAAAGTATTCACACAATTAAACTTTTGCCAGTTCTATTTTTACAAAATTAAACCTTAATTTATTTACTTTGGACTTGGAAATTTTGGCCATAGATTGATGTTAACAATTTTATAAACCACATTAAGAAACTTTCTTACTTCCACCTCCGTAACATATTCTGTGTTCACTCATTCCTGACCTTTTCTAATGCTGAGAAACTTGTCCAAGGTTTTATCACATCCCTCAATGATTATTGTAACTTCTAATTTTATTGTAGCTTCTAATCTTATATCACCACTTGCTGGAAGAGTCCTTACACGAATCAGCAAACGGCGAACACATAACACCCATCCTGCTTTGCCTTCACTGGCTTCCTGTGTCTTACGGGATTGAATACAAAATTCTATTAATACCCTACAAAGCTTTAAATAGCTTTGCACTGGACTACATCAGTGACAATCGGGTCCTCTGATTCAGGCAATCTTGTTGTGTTCCACACTAACCTACACTCTGTACATGACAAGGCTTTCAACTTTATAGTGGACAGACTTTGGAATGACCTCTGGAAATTAATTAGATCAGTTGACTCAATTAATTCTTTTTAAAAACAGCTTAAAACTCATCTGTTCATGAAAGCTTTTAACTTAACCTAACATTCTGATGCTTCTTTCAGTTTATCTCTGTCCAGATGCACAGGATAATTTGTGTGTGTGTGTGTTATATAACAAATTACGCTATTTGTTCATGCGTTTCTTTTTTATTGAATTTAACATTTTACTCTGATTTATGTTTTCTTTTATTCTATTTAATGCTTTGTATATCCTGTATTTATCTGTTTAGTGTTCTATTCAGGAAATAATTGTATCCAACGTTACATATACCCTGCTCTTCTTTCTGAGTCTCTGTGAAGCACCTTATGCATGGGAAAGGTGCTCTATATATAAAATATTATTATTATTATTATTATAATTATTATTGTTATGTAAAATTGTAAAGAAAATTCTCTTTGTTTTAATCCACTTACAATACTTTTTTTTCCAAGTAAAGGTGCCTATTTTGGCAAAATAGCGTGCAGGTTAAGAACTGATCGTGTCAAGATGCCTTGCCATTGCCAGAAACACTTAGGCTTCTACCAAATCAATTTAGAGTGAGATGTTACTCCAACATGCACATCCCAGACTACCTGGGAAAAATCCACATGAGAAATAGAGAAAATGTGCAAATTCTGCAGAATTAGTTTCCAGGCTAGGAATCAAACCGACTTTAAGACAGCAGTACTAACCCATGTGCTGCTATGTTGCCTACTTCAAAACTAGCAATAAAAGCAGAACCTAACTAGCTGTTTAAGTTTTACTGCCAATGAAGCAATAAACAGTGCCCTCCATTATGTTTTTGACAATGACACATTTTTCCTTGCTTTACCCATATGTGCCACAGTTTAAAACTGAAAATCAAACAATTCAGATATGATGAAACAGCACATTGCAGTCTTTAATTTGAGGATATTTGCATACACTTTTGTTACAACATATAGAAATGACAACACCTTTTATATATGGTCCCCCCGACTCAGGGCACTTTAATGTTTGGGGCAATTAATTAAATGTTTAATTCTGATTAAACATGGAACATATGACATATAGTACAAACAGCAGAGACAGGGATCCTTGTCATGCAAACCTGGGGCAGGAGCCCCATGCGACTTAATGAATAAAACTCCTTAATAGGAAGTCGATTGTACTTTTAACAATGCAGTGTAATAATTTCCACTTGTTTTTGGTGTGTGGACACTAAATTGTGTCATTGTGATTCGGGGGCTGTTGTTGTTGGGTGATAAGGCCCCTTGCTGTCACAGGCACATGGATGTCCCTAAGTGAAATCTTTACTTTCAACCTGTGGAACGAAGGAAACAAAACTTTAGTGAATGTGAACTTGATATGTTACTGACATTTAGCAGAGTTTAAGGAGAGGCCAGGATGCCTGCTTCCCCTATGTGGATGCACTATGTTACTAAAATAAGTCTTGAATAAAGTTTATTCTTCCCTCAGTTTTTAAGGCCACTGTTAATGTAAATATGTGTTGCTGGAATCGAGGGTCGGAATTGAGGGCCGTGTCCCAGTGCTCCCTGGATATTGCACGTGGATCTGTGTGGCTTTGCTCCTGTTTCCTTCCACAGTCAAATGATGGATTAGGTGAATTGGCAGTGCTAAATTGTCCCCTGATCTATGTGAGAGTGATAATTTCAGCTTGAATATTTCGTATATAGTATTTTCCTCCTTTAAACAGCCTTAAGATGCTTCTGGCAAAGCAGATTGTTAGTAGTCAGCAAGGAGTGATAGAAAAGACAGTGTCTGGCTGCAGCTTATGCTTGCCTGACTATAAAAAACTGTGGTATGGTGGTTTGAGCAGATCTACGTCATACATCACACAATGTCCTTCTGCAAAATATTTGAAAAAGAAAAATGTGATATCCGTCTTTATGATGAAACAAATAAATAACAGAAAACACTCCAACTTTAAAATTAGTTAACTAAGCTGCATCCGTATATCACGCTATGCACACATTTTCTAAATTCTTAAAAAAAGAAAGTGCGTATTTTGCCACAAATTCAGTACTCAGACAAACAAACTTAAAAACACAGTGTTTTCTGTCATGTAAATATTGTTAATGGTATTAATCCCTGTGTCCTTTCTCGTAATGATAACTGACTTGTAAGCCAATTTAGGTCCTACAGCCGCCCTCTTGCAGTTGTGTTCTGAATTGGAGTAAATATTACAGAGACCATCATGCAGCAATCACACAATCCCTGTTCCATTACAGATTTAGAACAACCAGGTTTAGAAAATGGATGGATAGACAGACGTCAGAATGTGACTGATGCATCATTGAAATGTGTAATGAAGTAAGATTTTCTGTTTACTTCATTCTCCTGTTGGCTTGAGTCACTAAAATGCCAACACCAAAAAAGTCTGCGTAGTACTTACAGATGGTCGAAACCTTCTGTAACTTTAAGCCAATTTCCACAGCAATTTTGTGTTTTATAAATCCCAACTTTTGCGTGAGAAGTAATTTACTATGTTTCCGAGCATAAGCAAGTTTTATATGTGAGGCCACAAGCGTTTTCACAGTAGAAGCAAGCATTCTAATGAAAGTGATCATTTTATAGTGATTGCACCATACATATTTGGGTATCTATAAATATAGTAAATATGGAATACATTGCTGAAGTGATAATTTTTTTCCTTAAATATGTACTGTGGTTCAATGTTTTCTCTGCATTGCTTAATCCACCTCAGGACACCTCTTTCCTCACAGCTTGCTTCAGAGACTCTTGGAAAAATGCAATTGTAACAAAATAGGTTAAATATGGTTCCTGGTTGCTGAAGAAAAAAGTGGCAAAGCCAAAAATAGCAAGTTTTTTTAAGGATTCCTTTTTTTTAATATTTAGACTCTTTTTCTGCATATTTTCCTACTATTGCCTCTGCTGACAATCAATTGTTCCATTGCTTCCAATGATCCATGATAACTGTACAGTTATCCCATGATTGTGATATGGCTGTATGTAAAATGACATGGTCATGTGAATCAGCATAGGAAGTCATGGTGGCAATTGTCTCTTTCAGAAATATATCTGAGAGCATTGTTAAGGCTGACAACTCTTAGGATTTCTTTTAAAATGTCCAGACTTCACACTTTGATACACTTTTTCTATTATTGTTTGTGCATTTGGCATATTTTTATCTTATTATGAACATGATGTTTTTGTAGTTTATTTGTAATTTTATATTTATGTTGATCAGTTTTATTTTGTGTGTTAACTTTTTCAGAGGTACAGTATATGATCTTTAGGAGCTGGTTATATCAGACAGGCACTCCTTGTTTCTGCATAGGGCAAGAGAATGATGCATATTGAACCCTTAAGCCATATATATATATATAGCAGAATACCCGCGCTTCGCAGCGGAGAAGTAGTGTGTTAAAGAAGGTACGAAAAAGAAAAGGAAAAATTTGAAAAATAACGTAACTTGATTGTTAATGTAATTGTTTTGTCATTGATATGAGTGTTGTTCTCATATCTATCTATCTATATATATATATATATATATATATCTATATCTATATATCTATCTATATATATATATGTTGTTCTCATATCTATCTATATATATATATCTCTATCTATCTATCTATCTATCTATCTATCTATCTATCTATCTATATATATATATATATATATATATACCAGCTTGGCAGGAGAAGTAGTGTGTTAAAGAAGGAAAGAGAAAGAAGGAAACATTTTGAAAATAACGTAACATGATTGTCAATGTAATTGTTTTGTCACTGTTATGAGTGTCGCTGTGATATATATATATATAGCAAAATACCAGCAGCGATGTCATGTGTTAAAGAAGTTATGAAAAATAAAAGGAAACATTTTAAAAATAATGTAACATGATTGTCAAAGTAATTGTTTTGTGTATTTGGCGGCAGCGTCACAAAGTTTTTTTCGTCTAGCTGCATCAGAAAATGTACCACAACGTCTGACACGCCTCCTTTTTAGTGTTTTCTCACAGCTTGGATTGCTGCTGTCATATATATACACACACACACACACAAACACACACACACATACATACATATACAGTGGTGTGAAAAACTATTTGCCTCCTTCCTGATTTCTTATTCTTTTGCATGTTTGTCACACAAAATGTTTCTGATCATCAAACACATTTAACCATTAGTCAAATATAACACAAGTAAACACAAAATGCAGTTTTAAATGATGGTTTTATTATTTAGGGAGAAAAAATCCAAACCTACATGGCCCTGTGTGAAAAAGTAATTGCCCCCTGAACCTAATAACTGGTTGGGCCACCCTTAGCAGCAATAACTTCAATCAAGCGTTTGCGATAACTTGCAATGAGTCTTTTACAGCTCTGGAGGAATTTTGGCCCACTCATCTTTGCAGAATTTTGTTGTAATTCAGCTTTATTTGAGGGTTTTCTAGCATGAACCGCCTTTTTAAGGTCATGCCATAGCATCTCAATTGGATTCAGGTCAGGACTTTGACTAGGCCACTCCAAAGTTTTCATTTTGTTTTCTTCAGCCATTCAGAGGTGGATTTGCTGGTGTGTTTTGGGTCATTGTCCTGTTGCAGCACCCAAGATCGCTTCAGCTTGAGTTGACGAACAGATGGCGGACATTCTCCTTCAGGATTTTTTGGTAGATAGTAGAATTCATGGTTCCATCTATCACAGCAAGCCTTCCAGGTCCTGAAGCAGCAAAACAACCCCAGACCATCACACTACCACCACCATATTTTACTGTTGGTATGATGTTCTTTTCTGAAATGCTGTGTTCCTTTTACGCCAGATGTAACGGGACATTTGCCTTCCAAAAAGTTCAACTTTTGTCTCATCAGTCCACAAGGTATTTTCCCAAAAGTCTTGGCAATCATCGAGATGTTTCTTAGCAAAATTGAGACGAGCCCTAATGTTCTTTTTGCTTAACAGTGGTTTTGCGTCTTGGAAATCTGCCATCCAGGCCGTTTTTGCCCAGTCTCTTTCTTATGGTGGAGTCGTGAACACTGACCTTAATTAAGGCAAGTGAGGCCTGCAGTTCTTTAGACGTTTTCCTGGGGTCTTTTGTGACCTCTCGAATGAGTCGTCTCTGCGCTCTTGGGGTAATTTTGGTCGGCCGGCCACTCCTGGGAAGGTTCACTACTGTTCCATGTTTTGCCATTTGTGGATAATGGCTCTCACTGTGGTTTGCTGGAGTCCCAAAGCTTTAGAAATGGCTTTATAACCTTTACCAGACTGATAGATCTCAATTACTTCTGTTCTCATTTGTTCGTGAATTTCTTTGGATCTTGGCATGATGTCTAGCTTTTGAGGTGCTTTTGGTCTACTTCTCTGTGTCAGGCAGCTCCTATTTAAGTGATTTCTTGATTTAAACAGGTGTGGCAGTAATCAGGCCAGGGGGTGGCTACGGAAATTGAACTCAGGTGTGATACACCACAGTTAGGTTATTTTTTAACAAGGGGGCAATTACTTTTTCACACAGGGCCATGTAGGTTTGGATTTTTTTTCTCCCTAAATAATAAAACCATCATTTAAAAACTGCATTTTGTGTTTACTTGTGTTATATTTGACTAATGGTTAAATGTGTTTGATGATCAGAAAGATTTTGTGTGACAAACATGCAAAAGAATAAGAAATCAGGAAGGGGGCAAATAGTTTTTCACACCACTGTATATACACATACATATCTTCATATTTACATATCTATATACATATCTACATATACACATATATATATACATACCTATCTACATCATATATACACACACATACATACATACACACACACAAATTATATATATGTGTGTATGTATGTATGTATGTATGTGTGTGTGTATATATATATATATATATATAATGTAGATAGGGGTGTGTGTGTGTTTATATATATATATATACTGTATATATATACACATACATACATATATATACACATACATATACTTGTGTGTATGTTTGTATGTGTCTATATGTGTGTGTATAGCTTTGGTCACTGAGTGCAAGGGAAAAATAATAAAATATAGTCTATAAGTTATTAAACAGTAAAACATTAACGTTTTAAGAAGTACAGGTACATTGAGCACTACTGGAGTGGTTTCAGGTAAACTACATTTTAAAGACTGTAACACAACAGGTAAGTAACTAACAGCAGCTAAAATGTATATAGATCATCTCTCGGTAGTAGATCCCTTTTGAAAGGCGCTACACGACGGCTGTGGTATAGAAATTACATTTTCTATGTGAACGTTCAAATTTGTGCCTCTGGTAATGTGCCTTACCGGCATTTAAAGAAAATTAGTTTTGTGTCCTCTGCACTGTTAAGAGAAAGGCTTTGGTTTGGGATAAAAGGTGTAAAGAAAGGAAAGTTGCCTTTTTCTTTTATATAGTATAGAGAGATGTGTTCGCTGACGTTATGATCGCCTTTTGGGGACAAAAGACGTCCCTGCCATTAATCAGCTGTGATGACACTGTCAGTCCTCCACTCGTGTGCGTGTCTTCATAATCCGAGGTGAGGATCTCATAATCGTATACGTGCAAAATAAAGTGTGAATCGCCTTAATATTATTTTGCCGTGGTGTATAAAAGGGGTCCCGTGTTTGCACTTGTCTGGGCTGTAGCGCAGGGGGAGGATGAAAAAAATTAAAAGTGCTCACTTTGACTTAAGGCAGAAGCGCAGTCAGCGTCTCAAAGGCCGGCACAGCTATGCACGTGCGCTGGCTGCTCGACTTTTGCTGGGCAGGAGACCACAGTTTTTGCAGACACGTTCATGATATCAAAAGTCTCAGCGCTCTTTGGAGGTAATTCATATATATTATATATATAGCAAAATACCCGCGCCTCGCAGCGGAGAAGTAGTGTGTTAAAGAAGTAATGAAAAAGAAAAGGAAACATTTTAATAATAACGTAACATGATTGACATTGTCATGAGTGTTGCTGTCATATATATGCCTGCCTAAATAAGTCACCCTCGCTTTGCTCTTACTTTATTTACCGTTCATTTAATCATGGCTAATGGCGGAAAAATTATAAAATGGAAGGAGGATGGCTTTACCAAAACAATTATTGATGGCGAATCGATTATTCATAAAGCTTGAATTGGTGATGTTTTTCTGTGTTAACCTCATATTTTTTCAGACTTCTTCTCAAACTAAGGTGGTGCCCGCGTATCGCAGCGGAGAAGTAGTGTGTTAAAAAAGCTAGAAAAAGAAAAGGGAACATTTTAAAAATAACGTAACATGACTGTCAATATACAGTATTTGTTTTGTGAGTGTTACTGAGTGTTGCTGTCATCAAGGATTTGATTATCATTATTTCTTTCAATCAGGTTCGTATTTGTAGGATGTGTTGTGTTCATGTTACATTCCGTGTTTGTCAATCGTTGTAAAGATGACAGGTTTCATTCATCGATTCGTTTCTTACTGCATCAATAAACAGCTCGTCTTCTTCTTTATCTGAGACCTGACACACTGCATGCACGGGTTTTTACACTGTCTTCCTTTAGCGGGACATTGACTTTTTCCAACGTGTGCTTTGTTTCCGCAGTAGTTGGATTTATGAATATGCTTGTATGTATGAGACGCTTCATATTTTTTGCTGCCTTTTCAATTGTGTAATTCGGTTTTGTTCAGCTCTTTGGAACTGTTGCCTTTTATCTGTGCACTGCCTCAGTTCACGTGAGCCACTCGGTGTACATGCATCGAAGGTTCCCAGCTGTGCTGGTGCCATCTCCTGCTATGTCCATGGCTGTATTTAATGTTACCTTAGTCCTGGCACTTAAAACTTTCTCTCGCAGTTTCGCTGAGTTTGTGTCAAACACCACCCTGACCATCTCATCTTCCTCTCCATAAGCACAGTCCTTCACCCGTGAATATTTACCCGTGGCAGTTTGCTATTGGATTGCCGCTGACGGACGGCCTTATATGGGCAGGCACTAAATTACAAACGCCAGCGCAGCCTGTCTATGAACTTACTTTAAAGTGTAGGTTTACATCGTGCTTTGTTTCCGAAGTAGCAGAACTCATGAATATGGTTGTATATGTCACTCGCTCGCTTCTTATTGTTTCGCTGCCTTCTCAATTATATAATGCATGTTTTCTTCAGCGCTTTTTTCAGGTCTTCCTGGTTTTCTA
The DNA here is from genome assembly GCF_016835505.1 of Polypterus senegalus. Classification (NCBI taxonomy): domain Eukaryota; kingdom Metazoa; phylum Chordata; class Cladistia; order Polypteriformes; family Polypteridae; genus Polypterus; species Polypterus senegalus. Next base: position 53,376,208 of record NC_053166.1, read on the forward strand.
TGTACTGCGTGATTACATGGGAGGCGTGATGATGTCACACGAAACTCCGCCCCCACGGCGTTGAAGCTCATCTCCATTACAGTAAATGGAAAAACTGCTTCCAGTTATGACCATTACGCGTAGAATTTCGATATAAAACCTGCCCAACTTTTGTAAGGAAGCTGTAAGGAATGAACCTGCCAAATTTCAGCCTTCCACCCACACGGGAAGTTGGAGAATTAGTGATGAGTCAGTGAGTGAGTGAGTGAGTGAGTGAGTGAGTGAGTGAGTGCTTTGCCTTTTATTAGTATAGATATATATATATAAATATATGTAATATATGTAAATGCCTGTGCTTCGCAGCGGCGAATACTGCCTTAAAATTTTTATTAAGAAGAAAAGTAAACCTTTTTAAACTGAAGGAAAATATACCAATAATTATTTGTTAAGGATCTGTTTGTATACCACATTGTGAGTTTGGCCCTCCGGTTGTAATATGACCAAGCTGTGCGCTGAGCTTACTCTTGAGCATGCAATGTACAGTTGGCCATGTGAACAGTAATCTTGCCTCAAATCTCACAGCTTGGATTGCTGCTGTCTTAATTGGTTTGAGTTTCATGGTTTGTTTCAATTACGTTAGTATTTGCAGGACTTGTTGTGACATTCGGCATCTGTCAAGCATTGTAAGCATACAACCAGTTTCATCAAAAGCTTTGCATCCAGCTTTTGAGAGTTTAAACATTCATAAACATCAAAGTGTCCACTTCTCAAATCGTCACCTGTGAATCTAAGATGTTTCAGAGGCATTGGCAGTTGTCCAAAGGTGTAAAATATTTGGCCATTTCGGTACACTTGAAAGCGACAACCGAACAATTCAGCGGCAGCCATCAACTCACATGCAGAACCATAGGTGAAGGGCTTAAGCATTTCACTCTTATAGTGCTCCTGTGTAGTATAATTATCGCCTGTACTGTCATCAGTCCACATCTTGAACCTGTCCCAGTCATTCAATACATAAAACACAATGTTCCTCCGGATATAAAGAGTGAGCCTGATATGGCCGTGCAATATGTAACACAGAGAATGGAAAAGGCAGGCGCCATCTCCGGGCATGGAAACCACTCAGTAACTGACAGTTCTTTGACTGATGGTGATCACCCCGATAAACATATTAATCGGGGTACGGTTGGAACGATAAAGGAAATGAGTACCTGAACAATGTAAACTAAGTCTAAAATACCTATACAATAACTATAATCGTAATAAACGAACAATAAAACAGCGGAGAAGCCGTGGATTAAATAAAAAGGCTGCAGTTATCAGCAGGGAGACGTGAATACCGTGGCGAAGCAAGGAAGGGAATGAAGAGACCGTAGCGACGGACGGCCTTATATAGGCAGGCAGCCAACAACGTGGGAGGTGTGGAGATGGGGGACCCAACACCGCCTCACACGGTGACCAAGCTTCAGGCTATGGATGTATATATGTATGTAAGTAGAATTCATTTTGCGTTGGGAACCCACGTACCAAATTTCTTGAAGATGGGCCCATAGTTAACAAAGACCGTTGCAAAGTTCAATATGGCGGCCGACAGTGGCGTCATACCACCGAAATAAGTACGTACATTGGTTTCTGTTAGCGCAGGGAAGCCGCCTACCAAATTTCGTGAAGATGGGGCCATAAAAAAGAAAGTTTAACATGGCGGACATTGTTGACTGTTATGACCATTACGCGTAGAATTTCAAAATAAAACCTGCTTAACTTTTGTAAGTAATCTGTATGGAATGAGCCTGTCAAATTTCAGCCTTCTACCTACACGGGAAGGTGGAGAATTAGTGATGAGTGAGTCAGTGAGGGCTTTGCCTTTTATTAGTATAGACTAGCAAAATACCCGCGCTTTGCAGCGGAGAAGTAGTGTGTTAAAGAAGCAATGAAAAAGAAAAGGAAACATTTTGAAAATAACGTAACATGATTGTCAATGTAATTGTTTTGTCACTGTTGTGAGTGATGAGTGTTGTTGTCATATATATATATATATATATATATATATATATATATATATATTTACACACACACACATAAACATATATACACATACACATACATATACATACACACATACATACATACACACACATATATACACACAAATACATATATATATATACATACACAGTAGTAGTAGTAGGCATTCGTCCATCTCGAAAGATGATGTTTGCGCTCTGGAATGATCTTCATTTGTGTTTTTGGGGGCAGCGTCTGGAGTGACTCAGCAGTCCGATCCTAGATCGACAGTCTCTTCTACAGTGGCTGCAGGGGAAGCTGGATGGGGGGGCCGAGTCCTGTTTCTGCTGTCTCATTTTTCTCCTTTGCCTTCTGGTTTCCATCTGTTGACTGCGATGTTGCTCACCCCTCTTGATGCCTTCATGGACAGTCTGGCCAGGCGTTCGGTCATCAGCAAGCTGTTCCCAACTGTCAGGGTCGATGCCAGTCAGCTTGAGATCGCGTTTACAGACATCTTTGAAGCGAAGATGTGGGCGACCAATGGGGCGGTGTCCTGCGGCCAATTCACCATACAGAATGTCTTTGGGTATGCGTCCATCTTGCATTCTATGCGCGTGGCCCAGCCAACGTAAGCGTCTTTGGCATAGAAGGAGGTGTATGCTCAGTGAGCTGGCTTGATCAAGCACGGCAGTGTTGGTGACTTTGTCTTGCCACGTGATGTTAAGGATGCGTCGGAGGCAGCGAAGATGGAAGCTCGAGGCGGTCTTCCTGCCGGGCGTAGGTGGTCCAGGCCTCACTGCCATACAACAGAGTGCTGAGAACGCATGCATGATATACCTTAAGTTTGGTATTCTGTGTTAGATGGTTATTGGACCACACACGTTTGCTCAGCCTGGCCATGACGCTGGCTGCTTTGGCGAGCCTCTTGTCAATCTCGTTGTCGAGACAAGTTGCTGGTAATAGTGGAGCCCAGGTATATGTATTTATCGGTGGTCTCCAGCACTTCATTGTCGATGGTGATAGAGGGTGGAGCAGAGATGTCTTGACCCATGACGTTGGTCTTCTTGATGCTGATTGTCAATCCGAATTCCCTGCATGCCTGGGCAAAGCGGTCCATTAGCTGCTGGAGGTGTTCCTCTGTATGTGACATTAGGGCAGCGTCATCAGCAAACAGCATGTCCCTGACAAGGACAGTGCGAATCTTGGTCTTTGCTCTTAGCAGGGCCATATTCAGCAGCTTTCCGTCACTCCTAGTGTGTAGGTAAACACCCTCGGCAGAGCCCTTGAAAGCAAAGTTTAGCAGCATTGAGAAGAAAATGTTGAATAAAGTAGGTGCTAGGACACAGCCCTGCTTGACGCCACTTTTGATTGTGAAGGGTTCTGAACTGTCCCCGTCGTAACTGACCACTCCCTGCGTGTTGTCGTGGAAAGAGGTTATAATGCTGAGCAGCTGAGGTGGACAACCGATCTTCTTTAGTAACCGAAACAGGCCGCTCCTGCTTACAAGGTCGAGCGCTTTAGTCAGATCTATGAAGGCGATGAATAATGGCATCTGCTGTTCTCTGCACTTCTCTTGAAGCTGGCGTACTGAGAAGATCATGTCAACTGTGGATCTTTCTGGCCTAAAGCCGCATTGTGACTCGGGATACACGATTCGCGAGGATCTGAAGGCGTTCAAAATCACGCGGGCAAAGGCTTTGCCCACCGTGCTCAGCAGTGAAATACCCCTGTAGTTGTTGCAGTCGCTGCGGTCTCCCTTGTTCTTGTACAGAGTGACAATCTTGGCGTTGCGCATGTCCTGTGGAACTTTGCCTTCCCTCCAACACATACAGAGGAGCTCATGGAGTGGTCTGAGAAGAGCTGGTTTTCCGCATTTGATAATCTCTGTCGGAATACCATCATCACCCGGTGATTTTCGCTTTTCAAGCAATCAATGGCTTTGCTGAGTTCATCCATGGTAGGTTCGGTGTCCAGCTCCTGCAGAACTGACAAGTCTTCTATGGCGTCCATCGCTGTCTGAGTGACAGAGTTTTCTTTGGAGTACAGTTCCAGGTAGTGCTCCACCCACCTTCCCATTTGTTTGTCTTTGTCTGTGATGGTCTCGCCTGATTTGGACTTTAAGGGTGCAGTCTTCTTTATTGGTTTGCCTGTTGCTTGCTTGATGCCCTCGTACATGTTTCTTGTGTCGCCAGTGTCTGGCGCTTGCTGAATGCTGCTTGCCAGCTGGAGCCAATAGTCGTTTGCGCAGCGACAGCAGTCTGTTGGGCTTTTCTTGGGCAGCCTTCAAGTCTTGGAGGTTGTACTGACTTGGGTCGTGTTTATAGTTGATCAGTGCCCTTCTCTTAGCGTCAATGACGGGCTCGAGCTCTGCAGCATTGGCCTCGAACCAGTCAGTGTTCTTGTGCTCCTTTTTGCCATACGTCAGGATGGCAGCTCTGTAGATGGTGTTCCGGAGTAAGTTCCATCTGTCCTCTGCATTTGGCTCTTGGTCACAATTCTGCAGTTCCCCCAGTTGTTCTATAAATTCCTTGTTCTTGATTAGGTTGGTGGTCCGGCAGGTGTTGATTTTTGGCTGACATTTCTTTTTGGAGAGGTGGAGCCTCTTGGGGCGTAACTTAATCCTTGAGGCAACGAGGGAGTGATCTGTATCGCAATCAGCGCTATGGTAAGCTCTGGTGTTGTGGATGCTGTTCAGAAATTTGCCTGGTGATGATCAAGTCCAGCTGATGCCAATGTTTTGATCTTGGGTGTCTCCATGATGTCTTGTGACATGCCTTGTTCTGGAAGTAGGTGTTTGTCACACATAGGCTGTGATAGCAGCAGAGTTCGAGTAATCTCTGGCCATTTTCGTTCATTTTCCCTATGCCATGGTGACCTAGCACACTTGGCCAGGATTCGTGGTCAGAGCCGACCCGGGCATTGAAATCTCCCAAAAGGTAGAGGTGTTCTGAAGTAGGGACTGCGGCAACAGCACTGTTTAGTAGCTCATAGAACTGATCTTTAGTTTCGGTGCTGGCTTGCATGGTTGGTGCATAGGCATTGATCAGATTTACGTAGCCTGTACTTGTGAGAAGGCAAGTGTCATTATCCTTTCTGTGCCCGGTTTGCATGGCTCAATCATATCTAATAGAGAGTTGTTTATTGCAAAGCCCACACCATGTTCTCTGACTTCGTCATCTTTCTTTCCCTGCCAGAAGAATGTGTATTCTTTCTCCTTTATGCTTCCAGAGTCCGGCAGTCGTGTTTCCTGGAGGGCTGCGATGTCAATATGCAGCCTTGCCAGCTCATTATTGATGACTGCTGTTTTGCGAGCATCACTTATGTCCTGTACACTATCAGACAGGCCTGGTGTCATTGTTCTCACGTTCCAAGGTCCAATTCTCAAGTGTCGTTCTTTCTGTTTGTAGTTTGATTTTGTTTTTATTGTTTGGCTTGGTGCTTACTTTACAGTCTGCTTGTCGGCCATATTAATGTCCTGAGCCCTACGCACCCAGTAGGGCAGACAGACTGTGACGAGACAACACCTTATTGACTGGGGCTGCCCAGTTTGAGGCGGGCGGTAGCTGTCCAATGAGATAAGGTAGTCTCTCCCACCGACGAAGGCAACCCCTGGCGCCAGCTCTCGTCAATCGAGCAGGTGGCTTATAACCGGTAGACTGCTGCCTTCCGTGTTTTGTCGGCGCTGAATAGCGAAGCTGGAGTGTCCTCTCCAGGGCGCAAGCCTGGGCAGCATGTTGAGGAGAGACTGATGTTGCCCATGTACCAGTTCCCCTCTCTCCACACATCAGATGTTTACAAGGGAAAGGCATAGCCTATACATCTTGGCATCCAAGGTGTCGCAGGAGTTGCCAGAAAGCTATGAGACAAGCAGATAGCAAACTGCCTTAGGGACTCCGACTCCTGATTTGTCTTCGGGGTTTACTCCCCTAGCCTTCCCCATGAATGGGTCTAGCCACAAGGTAGTGGAGGTTTGGGATCAGAGTTTTCCTTCTCCTAGATGAGTAGTCTTACAAGGCTAACGAGCCCCATCTGCCCGAAGCAACTGGTTTTGAGGCGCCAGTGGACCGCCTTCCATCCCTTCTACTGTTGGTTTAAAATGGGTTTCGCCGGACTCATTAATGAGCCGCTCGTGAAGGCCAGGAGCTGGATTTGATTGTCAGAGGCGCTGGGAGACGCTAGCTATTTGGAGTATTTCTTGAGAACTGGGAGCTTATCCCCAGTTCCACTCCAGCAGTAACAACCCTTGAAACCCATACATACACACACACATATATAAACATATATATACATACTAGCAAAATACCCGCGCTTCGCAGCGGAGAAGTAGTGTGTTAAAGAAGCAATGAAAAAGAAAAGGAAACATTTTGAAAATAACGTAACATGATTGTCAATGTAATTGTTTTGTCACTGTTGTGAGTGATGAGTGTTGTTGTCATATATATATATATATATATATATTTACACACACACACATAAACATATATATAAATATCTATACATATACACATATATACATACATATATATCTACATATATACACATACATATACACACACACATAAATACATACACACATACATACATACATACACACACATATATACACACAAATACATATATATATATACATACATACACACACACATATATAAACATATATATACATATACATACATATCTACATATATACACACACAGCTATTTCGTATCAGTGCAATACGCTGCTTGTTAAAACGGATAACTCCGCTCTTACGTGCAAGTCTGCGTGGATATTATGAACTATCGTATTTGTTCAAGTTCTATTTAAATTTTAAATAGAAGGAATTTTTATTTAGTCGACAGAAATATCTTTGGTAGGAATGGTAAAACAGACAGGAATATTATTCCTGAATAAATCAACTCAAACCTTAAACAACTTATAATATTTTGCTCTCCATAAAATATATCCTGTCTAAATTATACAAGTTAGAAATAAAGTAAACGTTAAAAGAACAAACATTCAAATTTCTTTACTCTTATGTAATTTTATATAAAAATAAACTTAGATTTTAAATATCCCAAAAGATTTTGCTCTCCATAAAAATATATCCTGTCAAAATTATACAAATTCAAATATGAACATGCTGCATAACAAAACCTGGAAATATAAATAAAATGTGTTCCTTTCAGCAATAACAAATCAAATCATTCAGTTGTCTTTGCTCATATGTCATTTTAGAGCTGGACGCCTGGCATCTTTTTGGCACAGGTTCGTTTCTGTTTGGTGTGAGGTTCTGTGTTGTGGAGATTCTCAGGATGGATTGCAGGTGCTCATCAGTGAGGCGACTCCTGTGTGCTGTTTTGTTAGTCTTTATCACTGAGAAGAGCTTCTCACACAGATATGTGCTACCAAACATGCACAAGGTTCGAGCGCATGTAGACGGACTTTTTGTTCTTCAAAGTCACCAAAGCGCCGTGCAAACTCAGTGCGCTCAGTTTATCAGCAAAGTGCGTATTTGGGAACACCGTAGTGACGACTTGGTTTAACATTACTTGGCAACAGGGAAAGTGGGGCAAGGTGCACTGGTGCATTTGTGTCTCCCATAAAAGCAGCTTCACTTGAAATCACTTTGTGATTGTGCACGGGTAAAGCGTCCGCTGAAGTGTCAGATTCTTATTTAATTATTCTGCTTTCTGTATCTTCTGCATTGCATTCAGGTTACCCTGATGTTTTGTCTCATAGTGCCGTCTTAGATTAAATTCTGTAATTACAGCCACATTAGCTCCACAAATGAGACACACGGGTTCAGTAAACATATACTCAGCCTCCCATTTTTAAAGGCTCTATTTTCAGAATCAACTTTTCTCTCAGCATCGTGTGAGCTAGCCGCAATAACTTGCAGCATCATAAGCTAGACTTGATTAGCGGTAAGTGTTGGCAAGGCAGCTGAAGCGCTGCATTATGGGATCTGTAGTTTATTGTGTTACCAGCGCTTCATATACCTGGGCCATTAATAACAATAATACAGTATATAAAATGATCGCGGGCGGATATAATTACGCCGGGCGGATGTGGCCCGTGGCCCTTGAGTTTGACAAATATGGACTAAATAGAACTTGAAAAGATATATTTTTCAAATGTGATCGCGCAATTCAGATAGAGTTGACGCGCACTACAGCCTGCATCCTCCCCTCGCTCTTACTTTTTTACCGTTCATCTAATGAATACACTGAGTATGGCTTTACCAAAACAATCATTGATGGCGAATAAAGTATCCATTATTGAGTATGTAGATCGGGATATATATATACATATATATATACCAGCGTATCAGCGAGAAGTAGTGTGTTAAAAAGCTAGAAAAGAAAAGGGAACATTTTAAAAATAGCGTAACATGACTGTCAATATACAGTATTTGTTTTGTGAGTGTTACTGAGTGTTGCTGTCATCAAGGATTTGATTATCATTATTTCTTTCAATCAGGTTCGTATTTGTAGGATGTGTTGTGTTCAAGTTACATTCCGTGTTTGTCAATCGTTGTAAAGATGACAGGTTTCTTTCATCGATTCGTTTCTTACTGCATCAATAAACAGCTCGTCTTCTTCTTTATCTGAGACCTGACACACTGCATGCACGGGTTTTTTACACTGTCTTCCTTTAGCGGGACATTGACTTTTTCCACCGTGTGCTTTGTTTCGCAGTAGCTGGATTTATGAATATGCTTATCAGGCGCTTCATATTTTTGCTGCCTTTTCAATTGTGTAATTGGTTTTGTTCAGCTCTTTGGAACTGTTGCTTTTATCTGTGCACTCGTCAGTTCCGTGAGCCACTCGGTGTACATGCATCGAAGGTTCCCAGCTGTGCTGGTGCCATCTCGTGCTATGTCCATGGCTGTATTTAATGTTACCTTAGTCCTGGCACTTAAAACTTTCTCTCGCAGTTTCGCTGAGTTTGTGTCAAACACCACCCTGACCATCTCATCTTCCTCTCCATAAACACAGTCCTTCACCCGTGAATATTTAGTGGGAGTTTGCTATTGGATTGCGCTGACGGACGGCCTTATATGGGCAGGCACTAAATTACAAGCGCCAGCGCAGCCTGTCTATGAACTTAATTTAAAGTGTAGGTTTACATCGTGCTTTGTTTCAGTAGCAGAACTCATGAATATGGTTGTATATGTCACTTTCGCTTCGCTTCTTATTGTTTAGCTGCCTTCTCAATTATATAATGCATGTTTTCTTCAGCGCTTTTTGGAGGTCTTCCTGGTTTTCTATGTACTGCGTGATTACGTGGGAGGCGTGATGATGTCACACGAAACTCCGCCCCCACGGCGTTCAAGCTCATCTCCATTACAGTAAATGGAAAAACAGCTTCCAGTTATGACCATTACGCGTAGAATTTCGATATAAAACCTGCCCAACTTTTGTAAGGAAGCTGTAAGGAATGAACCTGCCAAATTTCAGCCTTCCACCCACACGGGAAGTTGGAGAATTAGTGATGAGTCAGTGAGTGAGTGAGTCAGAGTGAGTGAGTGAGTGAGTGAGTGAGTGAGGGCTTTGCCTTTTATTAGTATAGATATACATATATACAGTGCATCCGGAAAGTATTAACAACGCATCACTTTTTTCACATTTTGTTATGTTACAGCCTTATTCCAAAATGGATTAAATTCATTTTTTCCTCAGAATTCTACACACAACACCCCATAATGACAACATGAAAAAAGTTTACTTGAGGTTTTGCAAATTTATTAAAAATAAAAAAACTGAGAAATCACATGTACATAAGTATTCACAGCCTTTGCTCAATACTTTGTCGATGCACCTTTGGCAGCAATTACAGCCTCAAGTCTTTTTGAATATGATGCCACAAGCTTGGCACACCTATCCTTGGCCAGTTTCGCCCATTCAGAGTGAACATTGGGTTCTTGTTCACCTCCCTGACTAAGGCCCTTCTCCCCCGATCACTCAGTTTAGATGGCCGGCCAGCTCTACGAAGAGTCCTGGTGGTTTTGAACGTCTTCCACTTTATGGATGATGGAGGCCACTGTGCTCATTGGGACCTTCAAAGCAGCAGAAATTTTTCTGTAACCTTCCCCAGATTTGTGCCTCGAGACAATCCTGTCTCGGAGGTCTACAGACAATTCCTTTGACTTCATACTTGGTTTGTGCTCTGACATGAACTATCCAACTGTGGGACCTTATATAGACAGGTATGTGCCTTTCTAAATCATGTCCAATCAACTGAATTTACCACAGGTGGACTCCAATTAAGCTGCAGAAACATCTCAAGGATGATCAGGGGAAACAGGATGCACCTGAGTTCAATTTTGAGCTTCATGGCAAAGGCTGTGAATACTTATGTACATGTGATTTCTCAGTTTTTTTATTTTTAATAAATTTGCAAAAACCTCAAGTAAACTTTTTTCATGTTGTCATTATGGGGTGTTGTGTGTAGAATTCTGAGGAAAAAAATGAATTTAATCCATTTTGGAATAAGGCTGTAACATAACAAAATGTGGAAAACGTGTCTGATAATTTTCTGGTTGGTTAAGCAGCTGAGGTCATTTTTAATCACTTTCAGCTGTATTGGTGTTCATGGACTTAACGACAGGTGCACTAAAGTGGCAACAATTAGAAAACCCTCAAAACAGGACTGGTTTTACATGTGGAGGTCATTTCAAGTTTCTCCCTCTTGATCTTTTTTGGCTGGTTTTCCACTCGTGCTAGTTTTGGCTTGAGTAATCATCTCTACTGGCAGTATGAGGCGATTCCTTAACCCTACAGAAGTTGCACAGGTTGTCCAACTTCTCCAGGATGGCACATCCACACGTGCTGCAGCAAGAAGGTTTAATGTGTCTCCCAGCACAATCTCCAGAACATGGAGGAGATTTCAGGAGACTGACTGTTATTCTCGGAGAGCTGGAGGGCCGTAGAAGGTCCTCAACCCATCAGCAGGACCGATACCTGCTCCTTTGTGCAAGGCGGAACAGGCTGAGCACTGCTCGTGCTCTACAGAATGACCTCCAGAGGGCCACTGGTGTGAATGTCTCTACCTAAACAATCAGGAACAGACTTCGTGAAGATGGCCTGAGGGCCCGACGTCCTGTAGTGGGCCGTGTGCTCACTGCCCAGCACCGTGGAGCTCGAATGGCATTTGGTCAAGAACACCAGAATTGGTAAGTCCGCCACTGGCGCCCTGTACTTTTTACAGACGAGAGCAGGTTCACCCTGAGCAGCTGTGATAGGCGTGAAAGAGTCTGGAGAAGACAAGGAGAACGATATGCTGCCTGCAACATCGTTCAACATGACAGGTTTGGTGGTGGGTCAGTGATGGTCTGGGGAGGCATATCCATGGAGGGATGCACAGACATCTACTGCATAGGAAATGGTGCTCTGACTGCCATAAGGTATCGAGATGAAATCCTTGAACCCATTGTCAGACCCTACGCTGGCGCAGTAGGTCCTGGTTTCCTCCTAATGCACGACAATGCCTGGCCTCATGTGGCAAGAGTATGCAGGCAGTACCTGGAGGATGAAGGAATTGAAACAATTGAATGGCCTTCACGATCCCCTGACTTAAACCCAATAGAACATCTGTGGGACATTATGTTTCGGTCCATTAGGCGCCGCCAGGTTGCTCCTCAGACTGTACAACAGCTCAGGGATGCCCTCATACAGATCTGGGAGGAAATGCCACAAGACACCATCCGTTGTCTCATTAGGAGCATGCCCGACGTTGTCAAGCATGCATACAAGCTCGTGGGGCCACACAAGATACTGAAAAGCATTTTGAGTAGCAGAAATTAAGTTTTTGAAAAATGGACTAGCCTGCCACATCTTCATTTCACTCTGATTTTAGGGTGTCTACACAATTGAGCCCTCTGTAGGCAGAAAACTTTTATTTCCATTAAAAGACTTGGCATCCTTTTGTTCCTAAGACATTGCCCTGTCGTTATTTGTATAGATATCCAACTTCATATTGAGATCTGATGTATCTAATGTGTTTCTTTAAAGTGTTCCTTTAATTTTTGTGAGCAGTGTATATATATACTGTATATATATATATATACTTTATATATATATATATATACTCTCTCTCTCTCTCTATATATATATATATATATATATATATATATATATATATATATATATATATATATATATATATATATATATATATATATATATATATATATATATATATATATATATTATAAAAAAGTCCTGCGATGAGACGCGACTTTTTGGAAGAATTTTCCAAGTCATGTGAGTTGAGATTTTGGCCATGTGATTTTTTTCAAGTCCCGCCCTCTTCTCAACCATTTTATGGTTAACGCCCCATGCCCACGGTACTCTCACCTCTCATTTGTGTGAATGCTTTTGACAGACACAGTTCTTGCTCTCTCAGCTCTTATAAACTTTAACGTTTTCCTCACTTTAAGTTCCCAATTAAAGAAGACGTATTATGTACAAATCTTATTGAAGAATTTCATCACGAAGGGTTATCAACAGAAGATATGAGTACACTGGCAATCCTAGCACCGAAAAACGATGAAGTCAAATGAATTAACAACAAAAATGTCAATCGATTACACAGCAAATTGGTTAAATGCATATCAATAGGCTATGCTGAAACAGTTGGTGGTGATTGTGCGGGACATGAAAACATCAACTTACAATATCCTGAAGAATATCAACAACTGTTAACACAGTCTGATCCTCCTCCACACGAATTACTATACAAAGAAGGATGTATCCAAGAAAGGTAATGTAGTACATCTTCAGAGGATAACATTAGACAACAAAGGAGATCTTGATATCCCATTCATATTAAAATGTTAACAGTTTCCTGTTAGAATAGCTTTTGCAAAGACAATTTACAAATCTCAGAGCCAAACATTCGAAGAAGTCATTTTATTTAACAGAGAGAAAGAAATGAAATTCAATCACGGGTAGTTATACTGTACGTTGCATTGTCACGATGAAAGTTCAAACATAGAATCAAAATTCAATGCGATATTGATGAAAATGTAATTCAAAAAATAGTTTTTACTGAAGTTTTACAGTAAAAGTGCAAGTTTAAAAAGTTTTTGCGTGTTAATTTCAAAGCCAAACAGAAAGAAATCGCATTACACAACGAACAACTCTAAAGCAACATGAAACATAATTTACTGTCAAATTATTACTTTAATATGGTTAATTACTCGCTGCAATGTAAAATAGTTAGTAAATTGTACATCCACATCCCCATACGCGAGCGGCAGAACCGCAAAGAGGCTAATGTGTAGCGCAGGTATGGGGGTTGGCAAGCAAAGCGAGCAGGGGGCAAATATACAGTATGTTCTTTTTTAGTCAGTGACATCTTACAAAACTAGCAATTTTGGTGCCATCTGAATTTTTTTGAGCTAAGTTATGACATTTTCATTGTCTGTGCTTTTTGTCTTTACAAGACTTCCAGGCTATGATGCATAGTATAATGCTATCACTACCACACTTCATAACTGAAAAGTATTCTAAAGATGTATGGTATATTACACTTCAACTGTCAAATATTTAGCACTTAGGACTGAGGATAAAGAAGTCAATTCTAAACTTATCAGACCATAGATTCTCTTTCCAATTTGTCTAACAGTCTCCCAGTTGCCATCTGACAAACTCTAGTTGGATCAGATATACATTCCTAGACATTACCTTAAATTGTGTTATAATCCTAAGAAACCTATAAATTGAATTATTCAGTTTCTCCTATCTCTGCTGTGGACCAGCAGTTTAGTACTTACAGACTTTAAAGAACGTCATGCTAAACATACTGTTCTTACAGACTTTATAATTTCTGGAAAAGCCTAATGTTCAGACATTGAGTACAACAACAGCTCATTTAGTGCCATTTGCAGGTGAGTCTTTAAAAACATATGTGCCAAGAGTCAACACCTTTGTATCACTAACCTTTATGTGAGTTTTTAATGTTAGGTGCTTGTATCCAGTATGAGAAAAAAAAAAAACTTGCAAATATTCAAAAGGATGCAGACAGTACAGGATCAGGATAGCATTTGGGCCCTAGTTGGTGCTGCTACCACAACACTTCAGAGACATGGTTTAAACTCCTGACTTGGGCATAGACATCATGCATGCTGTTTGCACAATCTTCTATGCCTGTCTAGATTTTTTCCCAGACCTTAAATACACCTGGTGTGGGCGGCACGTTGCCGCAGTGGTAGCGCTGCTGCCTTGCAGTTAGGAGACCCGGGTTTGCTTCCCGGGTCCTCCCTGTGTGGAGTTTGCATGTTCTCCCCGTGTCTGCGTGGGTTTCCTCCGGGTACTCCGGTTTCCTCCTGCAGTTCAAAGACATGCAGGTTAAATTGTCCTTAGTGTATGTGTGTGTCCTGCGGTGGATTGGAAAATGGATGGATGGACACCTGGTGTGAGTGGATGTGTTCATGAGTGTACCCTGGATACATGAGATATAGCTGCAAATCTGGTGTTCTTATCCCAGGTAATAGCCCTGACTCAACAATTGGGTCTAAAGTGTCCATCTCTGAATGCACTCAAGCAACTTCAGTTCAGACTTCTCCAAATGTCTATGCTTGCGGCTTAGGAGACACCAGCTTTTTTAGTCAAAGTGTCATCATTAAAGGCAATGTTTGCTGCGGTAAAAGAGGCTACAATTGTTGAGAAAAGGTGAAGAATTTAGAACACACTCCTTGAGAAAAATGTGGGGATTCCTCCCAAGAAAATCCCCTTTCTGCGGATATACAGTACATGCTTGTGAAGCACTGGTGCCCTTTGATGCAATGCTCCTTTGTTGTACCCAAAGTAGCAATGGCCCTGATTTGAACTAGGTTATTGTGAAAATGGATGGATGATTGTGATGTACCAGTTGCAAGTAGTTTTAAAAAGCTGAAGAAAGGATCTCGGTAAATTCATTGTGCAGATGCAAGACCGCCTTGAGTAGTGTACTTTTTGTCCTGGGAATTAATATAATCTTGCATGGTTGTAGAGATGGATGTTTCAAATTTAATGTAAGAGACATGACTACTCTGCTTTCTGATCCTGTAATGTTAGACAATATATTTTCTAAAACTGAGAATTAGATACTCTAAATTCAATGTTGGGTATTTCATGGTGACTCCTTCACCGTATTTGTCTTGTTTATATTTAATAACTGTTTTCACTCAAACATACAGTGAATAGTCATTAATATGATGATACTGAACCTACTCTGTTTAAAGGTCAGGTGAATAGGCAGATGTAGGCTGGGCCTTTAATTGAGTCAGCTGAGTCCAAGATGTAGAAACACATGATACCGACAAGGGATTGGCCTTGACTGCCTTTGCATTTTGGCATATTTCTACTCTTGATGTTTCAAAATGGCCCACTTGCTTTACTCTTCGTATTGATTACCTCTCCCATGGCTATGAATGTGTAGTGGTGGAGGCTAGTGCGTTATTAAAAATGCACTGTGCAGTCAGCAAAGTATTTAAATCTGTGCACAGTCCCACCGACACAAATAATAGGCAATGTGCACACTAAAGAGTCAATCAGCTCAAAGTGCCTACAGTTACATACATGTTAATCAGTATGCTGTGCAAAAAGACACATAAACAGCAATCCCTTACAGTAAGGCACATTGATACTAAACACTGACTCATATAGACTAATTAATGATAGAAAAACTGTGGAATAAATTGTGCATACATGCATACAATACATACTGGTATATGTTGTACATACTGCGCATAAAAGTACAAAATTAGGTTCCTGTGAACACACCTACTCATCATTACAGGAAATTTCAGTGTTCAGAGAGGAGGAATATATCCACTTTTCTCCCTGTCAGAGTAGCAGTAACTAAAGCCAGATACAAAGCAGAGTGGTGTCACCCTCTGGAAGTAAGCCCAGTTTTTAAGGGATGGCAGTAATTAACCTTGGGCCCTTGGGCCTTGTAACGTAAGCTTCATGCTGGACCATCCCAGATTGTGGCTGTTGCTCTTTAACTTTTTGCCCCAAACCAGTTGGTATATAACAACAGCTGCATTCGATTTTCCGATTTGTCAGACTCAGTATATAATTAAAAGAAATGGTGAACCACAAAACGTGCTGGTGGGCGAAAATTATCTGTTTGTTTGTGCAATACAAAAATGTACCACGCGTCTCCAAAAAATCTTCCTATGGATTTGGGGACCATCATGTTTCTGAGGGGCTTTTGTTTAAGAAGTGTGCTTTTAAATAACCAAATGGCAAAAAAGAGATGGGTTTAATGTTTAAACTGAAAAAATATGCTAAAGCTAAAATGGTATAAACCTCTAATAATAAAATAATAAGTTTCATTTATAGAGCACCTTTCACTAACCCAAGGTCACTTTACATACAGAGTAAAAAAAAATTTACACAGAAGACAAGAATTTGTAAAAGAGGAAAGTTTACAGTTGAGATTTAAATGTGGAGAAAGAGGACTGAGGAAGAGAGTTCCAGAGTTGAGGGGCCATAACACTGAAGAACCTCCCAGGGTGGAGAGTTTGGTGCGTGAGTCAGTAAGGAGATTACTGCTCGAGGACCTGAGAGAGTGACAAGGAGTATAAGGAGCTAGGAGCTGAGTGAGGTAGTGGGGAGCAAGGTTATGTAGGGCTTGGAAGGAGAGAAGCAGAATCTTGAATTTAATCCTTGATGGAACCGGTAACCAGTGAAGCTTGGAGAGAACAGCAGAGATGTGAGCAAAACGCTTTGTGTGATTGAACCTTTGCCATCTATTTGCTACACCATCTTGTTTTCTCCATTACGCTTTGCATCTCATAACCTCACCCATTTCTATGTCATCCAGTTTTGTTTTTCAGTTCTGTTTTTACCACAGCGACTTTCTTTTTCACAACCCCAATGCCCTGTGTCCCACTTGGTCTTATTTTTACATTCCTCTTTGCACCACTTTGTCTCACAACATCCCCAGCCTTGCTACAACTCTGTGTTATTTTCCTATTCTTCGTATTCCATCCATCTCAAACCTCACAAATTTCTTGGCCACATCATCTCACCCCATCCTCCCTCTTTGTTCCAGTGTACCTTACAACCCCAGGGTTTCCTCTACCACTTTGGCTTATTGCCACATTGCTCCTTGTACCACCTTAACTGACAACTCCACAGGTCTTTGTTCCATCTTCTGTCACATCCATACCTTAATGTACCACTCCAACTCATTTTCCTACATTGTCTTTGTCATCCATTTTTTTTAATACATGGATTCTTGTGTCACCTCATGTTCTTTCCCATTCTCCAAATTTGAGAAGCCTGTGGAATTAAAAGAGGAGCTCCTGGAGAGAGAATTAAGTGCAAGGCAACACAATGATGCCACCTAATTTCTTACAAGATCCCTTAATTGGCTGCAATATCATGCACAGGAAGAATAATTGAATCGGTAGGCAGACATATCAAGGAGCTGATCGAATAGTCTATCACTAGTCTGACTAAAGACTGCATGGCTAAGCTTGTGGTATGCTTATGAAATAGTACATTCCATGCAGCAGCAGGCACAGTGGCCCTCAAGAAGGTTGAGGTATTGGGGTCAGTTTCTCTAGCTCCCTGACTTGCCAACAGGTGGCACTCTTTGGTTTTGTAATTTGAGATATACAGTCTGGTTTTTGCCACGTCACATATACTGTGGCTCATTTCCAGAATGCAGTGTGGTTTAAGGAATAAACCGCAGTTGGAAAGTGTGGCTTCTCAATCCAACTCCGTCCTCAACTAATAAATTAAATTTCATTAGAAATTTAGAAACTAATTGCAACTCGTGAATTACTGCTGGGAGCAAATGCCAAAGCCTCAAAACAACATTGGATGTAAGCAGACGTCAGGAGTAGAAGGCAGCGCGGCATCAGAGCCAAGTCAAAGCACAGCAAAATCATTATGGCTCTTGTTAACTAGTTCCTTACTGGGCTAGAAGGCAACCCTATTCAAACACTTATATAATCATAATAATCATAGTGTTCAACTTGGTATATTGAAAGTACCCACTGTTAAATAATATACATTTTCTGGCCTATGCCTTGAGGGGTCAGTATCGGAGCTGGGAAATGTCTCAGGTACACACTTATGCTCAGTAGATGAATAGGGAGTGCAGCATCTCTTGGAAAAACTAGGGTTAGGTTGCTGAAGTTGAACATGAAATTGCAGAAAACTAACTTAACTGAGATTCAGTCAGAATTCGTTTCAGAATAAGGGCCTGTGTACATGTATCCAGACAGCCAGCTGATGAGCTGGATGATGTCTCAGGAACTCACTGAAGATTAAAGTCTGCATATGAAGGTGTCTTCTCAGGAGCAAACAGGGTTTTACCGGCTGAACTGGAAGATGATGCTGAAGGGCATAACAGGCACTGACAGCTTATTTAGTAGGTTAAGTCTATTGTGACCCTCTGGAACTTACTCATTTTACTCTCAACACACTTATTTGTCTGTTTTTTCTCCAAAACAGTGGCACTTGCACTAAGTAAAACAGAAATAAAGCGCCACAGACACAGGAAAGGCATGAAGTATTCTCCAGTAGAGTAATAGTAAAAGCTGGCTGGCAAAGCCTACAAGCAAAGGCAGTGCAGCAGACGTCAGTGTCTCCAACTCTGGCCTCTTCAGGCTAAGTCTTAAGCAGACAGCTGAAAATTCTTGTCTGTTCATATTAAGGTATCAGGTTCCTGCAAGAGCAACATGTCAGCAGAATATCCTAATGGCCACGGTCTGTGCTTGACCTCAGACTGAGCACTTGAGGCACATAGCCGTCCCCTCGTGATGAAATCCAATATTTCAATAGGTCAAGTGCTTTTGGAGTCCAAGTTTAATGAGTGCAACTCATAATATGCAACATTGAAAGCCGTCACAGATCCCATATTCATCACAGCACATGGGGTAGGCAGCTGGTGCACATGGCCAAGGACCAGAAAGAGACAACCCTGCTGGGGCAGGATGTCACCAGAAGAGCATGGCACTGGAGTGGGACACTGTGGAGATAGACAATGCCAACAAAAGACAAAAATGGATTAGGACACCTAGGTGAAGGGGATATCAATGGAGCAGAACAGACAGGAAAAACAAGCTACAGAAAGAAGAAATTGCTGGATAATAAGCAGAAGAGTTCACTGAGGCAGGTCACCAGTAGAGGTAGACAATTTACATTGCAGATGCAAAACAGAGATGGCCATAAATGGAAGAAGATGGCAATGGAATAGGATACCAGTGGAAAAAGGCATTGCAAACAAACAGAAAACAAACATCTTTGGAGATGTAAAATGCAGGAGAGTAGCAGAACAGACCATCAACTAAACAGGACACAGAGAAAAAGCAAACCACATAAAACAAGACAGCTGGAGCTGGTCATACTGTAAGTGGAAGAAGAGATCAGAATAACAGGACAAAAAGAATAAACGGCTGGACCCGACCATCTGCAGAAGAAATCGGTTAAGTAGGACACCAGTGGAGAGGGACAATGCAAGAAAAAACATAAATGAATGAACATTAATAAAGAGGTCAACAGTAAAAAAAACAAATAGAAATACATAATCATTAATGATAGACAATGCAAATAAAAATGACTAGACCAGGACAACAGTTGAACTGGACAGTAGCAGAGATGGACAGTGCAAAGAAAAGGCACAGCAGGAGCAGGATGTTAGCAGCATAGGATTTCAATATAAAAAGGACATCACTGGAGACAGACTGTGGAAAATGATGGTGGATTTAGAGAAGTTGCCATATAGAGAAGTATGGCTGTAGGAAAAGAGGCACTGTAGGGGCTGCAAAGAAGGTTCATCAATGAATTGAATCAAGAGGGGATATAGACATCGCCTGACTGCAGCAGTAATGAAGTGGAATGTCAGAAGGCACATACACAGTGACTAAAGGCTAAAATATACTAATAGTGGGGTAAGATCAAATCAAAGGAGATATGGAAGACATATGCCCACTCGTTAAGAGTGTAAAGTCAACAGAGTAGGATACTGAAAGTAGACAAAACAACTGGAGAGCACTGGTGAAAAAGCATCTCAGTGGAGCAGAGTGCTGTAGGAAGCAACTGGGAAAGAAAAGGGTCACATTAGTGAGGAGCTTACTAATCGGTAAAGATAAACACTGTATCAAAGGGGTAGAGTACTGGGACATTTGGAAATACAGAAGGAAGGTACCAGAGAAAAGGGACAACAAATGTTAAGAAAAAATGAAGTGGAAGTTAAAAGTCAAAGTGAAAGGTATGGGTCACCAGTGAAGGAAGATGTTTGACGAGCAGGATATCAGAGAAAGAGGAACAAAGCTAGGACAATAAAAAAATTGGAGCAAAAAAAAAAAAAAACAGAAAAAAGCAAAAGATACACACCAGACACCATATGTTAGACATGCACCCAAGAAAAAGTCCACCAAAATGTTTGAAACAAAAGAAAAGCAGTGTACAAAGTTTAGTTGAGTGAGAATGCATCAGCCTGCTTTATTCATACTGGTTAGCAGAGCTGGATGACCCAAGTGTGATTGATCTTTTCCTAAAACAGATAGCAAGGTGTTTAGTTTGACATTTTTTAAAATGTAAACAACCCCCTTTGAACATGTTTTGCTGGTCCAGCTGAGTCTTCGGTTCAAATGGCCTGTGGGGAATCTGCCTGTTCTCCCAATAACTTCGAGGCCTTTTCTTTTACATCGCAAATAGGTGTGTGCAACTTTAGTTGGCTTAGCATGAATGAGTAGGGGTGTGTGCCTACTGCTGCTGGGATAGGCATTGGCTCTGCATGACTCAGAACCCGACGAGCAGTTTAGAAAAAATGGATGGATGAAAAGATTGATGGATTTTACGTTTAAAGTAGAAGAAATGCAGTAGGATCTAACATTTAAAGAAGCCACAATCAGAAACACCTTTGGGACAGCCTTTATAAGGTGAGCGTTAAATTCAGAACATACCTATCAACTAGCACAATCTTTTCTTCAAAAATGGATTATAAAAAAAGAACATTTTAAATTCAGGCACATGGTACTGTGATCAGCAGCGCAGTGGTGCTGACAAAGCTTGTTAGGTGGCAAACCTCTCTCCACAGACACATTTACCAGCTGCTACATTTGTGACTTCTTTGCACTGCCTTCTACAAGTTCTCACTGTGAATTTTTTTTTTCTTTGATTTAAAGCTCACCATGATTTCTTTTCTATTCCAATAGCATATCGTGCCCCACCAGTAAGTGGAACTTAAATGGGTAATTCCTGACTAGAGATCTGCAGAAGTGACATATGCCAGGGCCATCTTTTCACTTATTGGATACCCGATTAATGGCTGCAAAGCTTTTTAGGTGCTTTAGGCATTTAAAGCAGAGTTGCTAAACTTGATCTTAACCTAAAGGGTATCATTACACTTAGTGTCTAAATCAGTGGTGGTTGATTCATGTCTTGGGATAAACTCTTCTAATTGGATTCTGATCTAATTTTTTCCCAAGACATTTAGTAAACTTGAGTTTTACTCATTTTGTGTGCTATTGTATCTCTTACACCACAAACCTCTGCATATCCTCTATATGTCCTCTGCTGGTTAAGAAAAATGTGTAACCTGGAAAATGAGCGCCCTCTTGTGGACAGAGATATGATTGCATTAATAGACAAGTCTATCAAAACTGGCTTGGTGGGTGACACCTTACAGAGTCAAAAAAACTATAGCATAAGCAAGGATATCAATTACAAACAGTAGCTTAGCTCCAGTTAAAGACTGGTTTTACTGAAAAATTGCAGCCATTCTAGTGGTCTTTGATGAGCAGTCCTGGTTTATATGCATATCCTGCATCTGAACATAAATCTATCATCATTATCACCAAATTGCATCTACAGTCAACAAAGACTGCTCTGCAGGTATCTAGTCACATCAACTCTATCCAAACAGCTTAAATCTGAGAGGAGATGAAATGCTGTAGCTTAAATTACTATCAATGTTATGATCGAATTGTTTAAATTTACTTGAGTTTTATTTGGAATATTTTACTTGTAAGGGGTGTGCATTCACACTAGTATTACTAGCTTCTATTTGGCAGATGTCACAAATTGCATGATCAGTGAGGTCTCTTTTCTCATCATGAGTTTAGGTTTATTGTCATCTTGGTCCAGACACACAGTTACCAATTTGAATATAGAGCATAGAGATGCCACAGCAACACTTCTGAATCTGTTGTAGGAGCACTTGAACAGATCAAACACACCATGCAAGACTCTTTCTTGATTTCTCATCTATCTTTAATACACAATTATCTCACATTTCAGAGGAGACACTGATAAATTTGTTTGGAGCCTAACTTGGCAGGAAGGATTCTGGACAAAGTGTGTTGATTGCAGTTTTTCCTAATAGTCTTACTACATCCCCTGGGTCACCTCAAGGCTGCTGTCCTTTGGCTGCAGTAGTTCACAGTGGAACAGACACAACTAGAAATTTGTAAACGACTCTGTAATTGTGAGTCTGTTACAAGATAAGGAAGATAGCCATGGACCTGTTATTGATTGAGTTGAGGGAAAGAAATCATTGATAATAAAGCTAAATTTTGCTCTCCACGCAAAACAAATGTGTAAGCAGTGACAGAACTGACTTCGTTCTAAGGAAACTCAATTATTTCAAAGAGGACAAAACTAAAATTTATATTAGTCTTTTATCTATTGCCACATTCACTTTGAAACAACATTGTCTCAACTCATAGTAAAGTTATTGATTTACAGCAGTCCTTTACCATTGAGCAAAATCACAGAACAGTTAGATTCTTTGACAGTAATCTACCCTCTGTTTCCTACATTTCAACTTTTGCCATCAGGCTGCCAATTCAGGTTTCCAAGGGTCAGTAAAAACAATTTAAAGAACTGTTTTATCTCTAGAGCTACTGGATTAGTGTTTTGAATTCTAGCAGTTGCAGGGATCCTGCTGAATTCTGAAATATGGGGTACTGTTAATTACTCTTATTTGTACAAATGGTGTGGGTGTGTGTACGGATTATAACAACGACTCTCACATGTGGTCTCTTGGCTTATTGTTTTGCATCTTTCACTCATTTTCAACTGCATCTGCATGTTTTGCATCTTTCATTTCATTTCCTGCTAAAAAAATCCTTTGGAATAATAAAAGTGTACTTAATCTAACTTAGAATTACCTTGGCTATAATGCTCTCTGGCCTTAAGCTGTAGGTTTCCTTCAGAGCAAAACCCACAGCTCATGGTTAAGGTAAATGCACACTGGGAAAACAACAGAATGAAACCACATGCTGCTTGACAAACCTAATATAACAAACGTTAAAAACTATACTTGTACATTCACACCCAGTAAAATAAGTTTAAACAAAAAATGCAATTTGTTTTGGATCCGTTTATACAGTATATCATGGGATTACATTTTGATGAGAAAATGCTGTTCAGCTAATGTAGACTGTTGTCCTCAAAAACCTTTTTTAAAACTAAATGTAAATATACATTAAATAAATGTCCTGCAACATTAAGCTAAAAGAATCTTTTTTAATTTTCTGAATATACTTGTGAATTGAAGGGTGGTGCTTTGGTACATAATCAGGCAGTAGTTTATGGGGTGGAGGGACCTGACAAATTACAGAAAGATAATGATGTGCTCATCAAAAGAAAAACAGTGCATCTACCTGTATAGACTCAAAAAGATGACAGAAATACCACAAGTCATTTAGACTGTTTAATCATTTAACAAAAAAAAAAATAATAATAATAATCATTCCACAATCTTTACAAATAAAGCAAAGAAATTATAGACCAATTTGGTCTACCCACTTTCAGCCAAGTAAGAAACTAAGGCTTTTAACTAAAATTTCAGTCTGTGATGGATGCACAACTCATCAACACAGGTCACATCATACTAAGCTCCTCCTGTCATGAACAGTTGCTACCCCAACTCCTACAAAGTAAATTTGTGGTGACATGAAACACATCACACAGGTTAAAGATTTTCTTAAAAGCACAAAGTACTCATGCAGAGGAGCACTCCAGTCCTTTCAGAGGGCGGCCCAGCCCAATCGCCCCAGTCTCAGTAGTTGTGGGAAATCCCTAACAGCAGTGCTGGCTGGACTCTACTCTTGGCACTCTTGGTGTATTTCAGGTTTTAGCAAATAAAAACCAATATAAACCCATTCCTGTTTAATGAAAAAAATCACACTTTCTGAAAAGTCAGTAATACAAAAATTTTCACACCTACCCAATTTTAAGGCCTTTGGCTCAAGTTTATTTTTTGTTTTATTCCTTCAACCCCAAAGCTGTAAAAAATCAAGTAGAAACCTCGATGTAGCAGCAAACAATTACAGCTAAAATTACTGTGCATTAAAAGATAGCATTCAGCCATTACAACCCTTATAGCATAGCTTCTAAAAATCCTTCATTTTTCACCTGAGAACATCATTTAGATCCCAGTGCCTAGTGGTATCACGGTGCACATTTCTTCACTTACTCTAGAGGTGCCTGCATTTACAGAAATTTCAGCACACAGCTCCTTTGGTCAAAATGCACTGCTGCAGATGTTCTTCTTAAACTGCAACCAATGCGATTACTCATTTAACACCGCGCAGTCCTCTTGGAAGATTTGTTTCCCTCCAATTCATCGTAACTTACATAGCCACATATGTTTTTGCAACCTGAAAGGAAAAAAAAATGCTATTTAGTTCTAGAGAAAATGCAACACATTACCTAACATTTAAAAAAATAAATTATCTTTGTAAGGAGTGTGTGGTAGAGTATAGTATGGAGTTAACAATTTTGACCGAGGACATGTGGAATGGCCTGCAAGGCTAACAAAGGTTGCCAGATGCAAAGATACCGTCAAGGAATAAACACTATTCTTAAACATATAGATAACCTTAGTGAAATAAAAACTAGGTGTGGAAACTCATGGCCTACTACAGGTCTGTATACTATAAACATAATTGATGTCTCCAAAGAGGAACAAAATTGGGGGATTGGTGGTTTGGTGGAAATGCAAACTCAGCAACAGTTTTTCCCAAGATTTTGCCCCCACTGGGCAAGAAACAGGCAAAGGTATACAGGTCTCTCTAATCATTAGCAGTAAAGGACTGGACGGGCACTAAGAGACGTTCTACCCAACATGTGCCAGCATGTGGCCACATCATCCTGGGGAATGAAAGAAAAAGATCAGGCCAAGTTGCACATTCATGTAAGAGGTTAACAAAAAGGCTAGTACTCCTTCATCTAACTGATGGGAGATGGCACATAGTCTCCGATTTGGACAGGGGCAATGATCGCTCCTTGGAAAAAAAAAATGCCTTGGTGATCTCACCTTTCTTGGGCTTTAGATGGTTCTGGAGTGCAGTAACCTCAAGGATGGGCAAGGGTGTGGCCTCTGCTCCTTTACAGGTATAACATCGGTACAAGTAAAGGAATAAAGAGCTACCTTAGGCAGATGCACTGAAAAGCAGTCTGGACAAGGCTACATGGCAAATGTTCAAAGACAGGAAGAAGGCTTGAAAGAGAGAGACACATGGAGAGAGGAAGGGAATTGCTTATAGTAGTACTGGGTGACAAGGTGGGCAAGTGTGTAAGTCACTCCAATTGTTAGGCATTGGAGAAGAATAAATAGTGACAAAATGTCACAATTGCTACATTCCATTTAGCTCTCCTGTTCTTTCATAGATCAAGCTTTCCCAAATATTGACTGCTGTAAACAAATGAGTATTGTAAGCAAGCACAGATATACTCAGTAAATGCAACGTACTTGTGAATAATAAGCACTGGCATCATAGGAATAATTACAGCCAACTGTGTTGAATTTATTTTAGGAGTCAAATTCCTAACAATCTATTAGTGTACATTTCTTTCTTATGTCTGCAGCAGCCTCCAGGAAAACTGAGAATGACTCAAAACTTTTTTTTTTTTTTAATAAGTTTTAATGCCAAAATGAAGAGGATCATCTATAATTTGGATAGATTGTATTTTCCAACAGCAATGATGTTGATCAAAAAAAGCAGAACATAAAAAAAAAATGTTCCAGCACTACAAGCAGACTTTAACGCCACCGTCTAAAATTCAGCCACATAGTTTATTAATTTGAGTGAATGAAAGATCAGCTAAGAAGCACCAATTCCCAATAATGTTATATAAACAACACATAACCATTAACAACCTGTTTACGCTACAACACAAGTTCGTTCCCAGCAGGCTACAAAAAACAAATATAGATAAAAAGAGACATTGCATTTTATTTATCAAAAGACAAGGAAGGCTCCAATTAAAACTGTGCAGTTAAGGATATATAAAAAAAAAATCAACACTCAAGGGAAAAAGATGCATCATCCTCTCCCACAATTATTTTCTTGAAGTTGTTTCCTTTATTCCAAACTGAAATCTGAAACAAGTGTTGCTTTTTGTAACGCAACTGAAATGTGCTTAAGTTAACCTCTGCATGTGTGTGTAAGCATGATATTCATTATACTGATGAGAAATTTGCATTGATAAGCTGATGTTTGCAGTGCTGCTTTCTTTGAATGTGTATGTCTTTAATTCCAAGGGCCGAGTCTGGACCAGACACCAGAGCATTGGCAAAAACACGCAACAGTGTGTTACCATCTAAATATTTCTTTAGCTTGCTAATATTAAGGCTTAACATTAATACATTTAATGTGTTTACATACTCATAACAGAACTATTAATATTTGTTTATATTCACTTCTTAATCATCCATTACTATTTAAGATTTTTTTCATACATGTGTATTTTTTTTTTTCTTTAAACAGGACATTTTTCTAAATTTTACATTTTTAATTTGAGTGGCGAGTGGTATATGGCTGTATTTTTAGAAGTTACATTTGTTTTTACAGCAAAATAGATAAAGAACACAAATATAAGTATGCTGTATCTATTATAAAATACACATATTAAACACTCTCATTTCTCAACTAAAGCACTGTTTAATAAATTCACATTAACAAATTTTAAATTGGTTCCCTGCAAAATGAGGGTTCTGCTATACGGTATGTCTAAAGAATACAGTATATGCAGTTTGTAAGTACAAATTAGAGCATAATGCAATTAATTAAAAATAATATTCCCCAATATAATATCAAAGGCAACAACTGAATCTCTCTCCTTTGTGCATTTTATTTAAGAAATGTATTATTTTTGTATACCTTTGGACTTGTGGTGTTATTTTGAGCACACAGGGACCCTATCCCTGCCTGTCTGAATATATACTGTACTTTTCAGGTTCCTTTCAAAATTTGACACTGACATAAAAAAAAAACATAAATCTACAGAACATGGAAACTAAACAAACAGGGACAGAACAGAGAATTCAAACAAAGAAATCTGTATTTGTGGAGCAGCCATGCTAACCACCACAACATCATACTACACATTATTTTATTTTATTTTTTTTTTTAAATAGAACTCCAGAATGTCCTACCTCAGGGTGTGCTGGGAGCAGTTGCTATGGGTTCTTGTTTCTCAGGATCCAAGTGTGCAGTTGGCATTGTTTCCTGCTTGTTCTCTGCAGTCAAATATTCGTGAATTGCATTTTCTATGTGTGGCCTAAAAATGTGATTTAACTTGGGGTCCACTACTTGAGCAATGATGCGCTCTACTCCAGCTTCCAGCATTCCTGACCTGCTCAGAATGCAGACACAGAAAATATTAAAGATCAGCACTGAAAAATTTCAAGGAGAAGGACAAGATACAAGTTTGCTAAAAACTCCAGACCTGTCTGCAGACAAACAAGTAAGCTCACCAACACATATCTTACACACACACAATTTACAGAAATTAAGTTTACAGTGTGTATTGCCAGGGTTAGGGAGCATTCAGGAAAGCACAATGCAGGAAAAGTCACAGAATGTATCCAAAGGACAAAAACTATTGTGGCAATATATATTTATAAATAAATGAAACAAATAAAAACTGAAAAGTTGTGTGTGTATGTGTGTATATATATATATATATATATATATATATATATATATACACACACACACACATACACACACACACATCTCTTCTTTGCTGTGAAGCTGCTAAATAAGATCTTGGTCTAACCAATTAACTCCAGAACTTACATAATTAGTTTGCTAGGACACACCTGTGTGCAATCAAAGTGTCACATGGTCTGTCACATGATGTCTGTGTCACTAGACCTGTTTTGAAAGGCTCATAACTGCAAAAGCACTAAGCAAGTAACATGAAGACCAAGAAGCACTCCAAAGAGGTCAGAGACAAAGTTGTTGAGAGTACACGTCAGGGATGGTTTAAAAAAAATCCCAAACTTTGAATATCCTATGGAGTACCATTAAATCCATTATAACAAAATGAAAGTATATGTAACCACTACAAACCTGACATTAATCATAGACACAACAAAGACCAAAATAACAATGAAGGAGCTGTAAAGATATCCACAGCAGAGAGGAGTATCTGTTCATAGGACCACTGTATACTTCCTGGTTCTCTGGTCAGATGTGACTAAAACTGAACTTTTTGGCCATCATGGGAAATGCCATGTATGGTGCAAACCCAACACTTCACTTTAGGAACGGTGTTCCCAGGGTTATGGGAAGTATGGCGACGGCAGCATCATGCCATGAGGATGTTTTGGCACGGACAGGAAAACTGTACAAGACTGAAGAAAAGATGGATGCATTAAACCGAGGATAACCTCTTTCAGAATGCCAGAGATTGGAGACTGGGGCAAAGGTTCACCTTCCAGCAGGACAATGACCTTGCTAAAGCTTAGCTGGGAGGTTTAAAGGGAAACATTTAAATGTCTTGGAATCACCTAGTCAAAACCCGGATGAATATGTTGCATGACTTGAAGATTGCTGTACACCAATGCAACCCATCTAACTTGGAGTTGGAGCAGTTTTGCTTTGAGGAAAGGGCGAAAATCCCAGTGGCTAGATGGGTTAAACTAATAATACCGATGCACACTCAGGATTTGTGTTTTTTGTCTTATTGTTTGTGTCACAGTAAAATATTTTGCTCCTTCAAAATGCACCAAAAACCCATTTTAATTCCAGGTGGGAATACAACAAACACAGCACATACACTGAGGGGGATGAGTATTTTCTCAAGGCACTGTATGCGACTCAGAATTAGCAGAGGATAATTGGACTACTGGTTAGTATTATGGGTATCTTGGGGTGTAGTAAAACCTCGTAACAGTGTACAACACAGTTGGTACATAGGGACTGGTTGACTGTTCAATATCAAGTACAAAGAGGACTAGCTGGAGATTATCAACTCTCCCAACCAACCTCTGAAGGGGACATAGTTAAGGTATGAACATAAGGACTATGCTCTCCCTTTTAAGGCAATAGGCCATTAAAAAGAGTTCCTTGGAGAGGCATCTCACTTAGGACAAATTGAAGGCTCAAGTGATGCTATGGGATACTGTACCATGTGTTAAAACACTGTGCATCAGCCTGGGAAGTAAGCAGGCAAATCTTTTATGTCAAGTGGATAGTCAGCTGTCCTCTCCCCTCACTAGAAGAACTACATAGTTCCTGTTGCCTCAGGAACATCAAGAAAATTCTTCAGGACCCATCACACCCAGGATATGCATTGTTTGAACGCCTGCCTTCAGGCAGACGTTTCAGATCCATAAAGACGAAGACAAATAGACTGAGAAACAGTTTCTATCCTTCAGCCATTACTATGCTGAATGCTGCTAAGTGGTCAATCTGACCTAGTGCACCTTCATGTTTACAATACAGCTCTAAGTTAACATTGGATAAGGGACAAGTGCAATATGATGCATATATGAGTGGAAAACATTGTTCTGCTGTTATGGACTATTTTAGTACTTATTTTATTCCCTTTTTCATTTTATTTTTAACTTGAGTAACTGTGTTTTTTATTTTAATTTTTTTTTGCACTGGAAAATTGCACCTAAAATTTCGTTGTACAACATCTCACTGCTACAACAACAATAAAGATTTTGATTTGATTGATTGACTTGATACGGTTTCTCTTTTTTGGCAGTTTCCTTCACTGAAGTGATGCTGGAAACACCATTCCAGGTCTGAATCTCTTCATCCACTGATGCCCCATAACACCCCTGCGATCTGACCCTTTGGGTGCACATTGTTCCCAGCAGACCTGCTTCACATGGTTCTCCTGGGGCCAGTGGCAATTCACTATGCCACACTTTTTCCCAGCTTCATGAGCCCAAAGCTATTAGCTATGGAGTGTTTGACATATTGATTTAGCTCTGCTGGCATCATCCGTGCACCAAGGCCAATGGAACTTGCTAGACGAAAAAGTGGTGGAGGAGCTGCTGAAGTAGCAGTCTCTTGTCAGTGGTTTCTTACTCTCCAGCAACTCCTCTGAAGTTCTAAATAATTCCATTATAGGGCTTTGTGGCACTCTGCACTTTATGAAGTTGGACAGTAGGACTTATTTTCATCCCATTTCTGACATCAATGTAACACCATTGCCAAGTGCCAGGATAGAACCTCTTACTCTTTCCTTAACACATTGACTACCCCAATAACAAAAGGCAAATGGTGAATTTGTTCAATAGTGAATTTCTTTGAATTTGACAATATTGTAAAACTCAGTGTTATTTTAATATAGTAATGAAATATTAATGAGCAAAACTCACAATGTTTATT
Organism: Polypterus senegalus; assembly: GCF_016835505.1. NCBI lineage: Eukaryota > Metazoa > Chordata > Cladistia > Polypteriformes > Polypteridae > Polypterus > Polypterus senegalus. The sequence continues at coordinate 53,406,771 of NC_053166.1, forward strand.
TTCTTTAATATTCAAAACAAACTTGTGGTTGGCACATGGAACAGAAATTTCTCCCAACTTATATTTGGCAGTCAACATGTTAAAAGGAATGTTTATCATTGCAGGCTTGCTGGTTTTATAGGCATGCCTTCCGGTAGTGATAGAAAACGAGCTCTTACAAAGGGGTCACTCATCCTGGGCTGATGCATCTTGTCAGCGCTGCTACAATATTACAAAATTAAAAATTGTTATACATACAAGACTGGGGAAAAGCATTTGTTATGTTCATATGTATATACATACACACAAAAAGTCAAGACTTACACATGCAGGACAAATGATGTCAAATGCTTTAGCTGGTTGCAAAATGTTATATGGGGGTGGTTGGGGAAGAATCATTATTAGGGGAAAAACACATTATGTAGTTTATATCTAAGACATTAGTTACAGCTCCAGATCTACAGTAAATATTACACTAATGTCACAATCGGAAAGCATGCAATTGCTGCTCTGATCACCACTGAACATTGCTTTTTTCAGATTAGTTTGCAATTATAAATTTCAAATGAACCGAGTATTTCTGTAGAAAACTTGGTCCGTTTTTTTTGGTCACGTGCTTATTCTGCAGCTTACCAGTACCACCCTTCCCTTTTACCAGAATTTGTTTCAGGAAAATGGAGAAACACTTGTATCCTTAGGACACTGTGGCATATCCACATGGCATTGTATCTCCAAGAAAGAATCCTTATTTTTTAATATATCTATGCAAAGAAGTAGTAATAAAGGAAATTTAAAATTACACATTTCAACATTAGGCATCACTAGGTTACTTTCTAGTTTTACATTTTGCAGAGAGAAGGAAAAAAGTCTTTTACAAATTGTATTTTAAAACAAATCTAATGACAGACCAAAAAAAAAAATAAAAATCTAGAGATCTATTGATTCCTGCACATCATATTGGGGGGAAAAACACTGCTAGCAAATGTGATGCTCAACTTCATCCTGGAGGATGATAGATTAGCAAAAGTGGAATGACTCCCTTAACTTATTTAGTTAAGTTAGTTAAGGGAGTCATTCCACTTTTGCTAATCCATCATTCTCCAGGACACAACATTGATTTATATCTAATCTTTGTTAACAGCACTATGGACTACTTGACATATTGATTTTGGACTCCCCGTTTTGTCCTTTTGTTTTAACAGACAGTCATGGACTATCCTAAACACATGAATTTTGCTTTCAGTATGGTCATATATTCAATCTTGTATTTTGTTTCACAAAATCTCAGACATGTAATATAGAGAGCAGGCCATCATTAAGAGCAATGTGCCAATTTTACAGAAGATTTGCGAATTGTCAAATTTATTAACTATTTTGATGCGGTTAGGTCTGTTCTTTTAGCTGTAGTACCACAGCAGAGTTTGAAAGCTTAGTTGGCTGCTATGATATGAGTTAGTAAGTACTGCAATGGTGGTTGTGCTGAATGCAGTGGACTTCACATGTGTGTTTTAATGCATCAAATCAAGGCAGCAGGATAGCAATACAAGAACAAAAACATTATTTAGTCTCAAGGGTTGTCATGAATGCAGTTCAAATCCAGTTCCCTACCAGCTAAAAAAAATAACTGATAATGCCTTCAACTGCAGTTTTCCTAAGAGAAACGTTTGCATTATCTAAAATGTTGTTTAAGTTCACACATTAAGCCTTAAAGCAACTACTGTATGTTTTTCTAAACTTGCTTTCCTCTTTAAATCAGATTAAATACTATCACATTCAGTTTTGCAAGGGTATCAGTCTGGTGGAATCCCTTAGCTATGATCAGGCTCTGACTGGGTTAAATATAAATTAAAATTAGATTAGATAAAATTTTATCTCATGGGGAAATTCAGATGCATACAGCAGCAGAAACAAAATAAAAAAACAAAAAAGGGATTGGACATATTTTCATCCTATGATTCTGGTATGAACCCATTTAACTTTAACTTTTGTGTCTACCTGAAAGATAAGGGTAGCTAGTTTTCTTATAAATCCAGTCACATTTGTATTATAACTATGGTTCTATAAAGAGCACACATGTAATATCTTTCTTTGGAACAGTAAACAAATTTTTAATGGCATAATATTGTGGTATTTTTTCCCCTTTACTTACTTTTTGACCTCAGCACAATATCTAATAAAAAAGCCATTATGAGTGGCTCTGCAGGAACTGTCCTTGAATGTTTTTTGGTTCCCTTTTTCACATTAGCAGAAAATATTCTATTTCCTTGACCATTATCACTTCATACTCCAAAGTGACAATGTCTTTAATTTCTCATGGTACAATACTAGCACCTTTACTTCATACACTTTAATTGTTGCATTGTGCTGCAACAAATAAACACCTAGGCCTTAAATATCATCTTTGTGATGATACATACTTCTTTAGTATTGTATATAGCATCTTCAATTTCATGTTTAATGTAATTTTTTCTATTAAAAAGATTTTTTAGTACTGAGAACATATCACTTGCATTATATATAAATTCGTATAGCTAATATTAGATCAGAAATTTTGGGAATAACTATAGACTACTAAATTAGCATCTGAGGCACATATCAACAACATGATTAAAATTGCTTTTCTACATTTACCCGGTACAGCTTGATTGCATCCTTAGATAAATCTGAATTCGACTGTAATTAAAGTAGTTTGGCAATAGGACCTTTAGGGTATCTGCCTCATGGCTTTGTAATTCTCTCCCAAACTGTCTCAAAAATTCTGACTTATCCTCTACATGGTGGTTGAATGATCTTTATATTGAATGGGTGGTTTAAAAAAAATTACATCTCCTCCTGGCAGCTAATTTTTAACACCGAGATTGGATAAATGCAGCTGTTTTATGGATTAGGTAAAACACCATGACTGCGGTGGGGTTTGTTTCCTGCCTTGCGCTGTGTTGGTTGGGACCCCCCAACCCCCCCCAGTGACCCCGCAGTTAGGATATAGCAGGTTGGATAATGGATGGATGGAATATAAGGATATATATAAGGATTTCATTGCAGGGGTGTTTTTTTTTTTTTTTTTTATTTCTGTTAACAACCAAATTAAAAATTAGAAGAAGCTAATATGAAAGGGCTTTACAGATATGTTAGGATGTTATATTCCCGATCTCAACATACACTGACTTTACAGCATTTCCTGTTCAAATAGCATAATTTAGCATAGGAAATAAGCACTTACTGAATGACACTTTGCCGCAGGCCAGTGCGCACCTGATTCTTGTTTATGTTAGGATTCCACTCTTGCTTGTCTAAGTGTGTAGAAACAAAGTTGTCAACCTTCTGCTTCAAGTTCTGGTAAGCTGGCTAAGAAACAAAAAAAAAATAAAAATAGAAATGAAGGTCTCTTCTGTGCAAAGAACAAATCTAGAATTTAAAAAAAAAAAAAAAAAAAAAAAAAAAAACCAAAGTCTTTTAAATCTTCCCACTACATACTCTTGGGGATATGGGATGTAAATAACATAGTGATTAAACTTTAATGCCCGCTGGTGGCAGCACATGCACAACTTTTGAAGGATATCAACTCATACATGTGATTTTTCAACAAAAGGATGGTTGTCAAGAAAAATTTAAAAAGGCCTGGTGCATTAAGCATCAGAAAGAAAATGCACACACCTGGGTATCAACCTGATAGCTATTGTATTTTGTGCTTATAGATGTTAGATGATGTTTTGGACATAATCTTCAGTGATGCAGGAAAGTTAGGGAAAAACAAAATTCCAGTGCAAAAGCATAAAAATGTAACAAAATGTAATACTACCAATATTTGTTTCTATATAAATACAATGTAAACTCTAAAGTTATGCAGTCTGTTTTATTAAAATACTTCAAGGCAAATTGTAGTTTTAAAAACCAGATGTGAAGCTTTCTTTAAAGCTTTGCTGTTTTTGTGAATGAAAACCCTGTGCCCAAAACATCAATAAAATTGGGCCATGTCTGTCTTGGTGGGTTTTTGCATTTAAAAAAAAAAAAAAAATTTGTTTAGTGTTCATACAAGAACAAAATTACTTGCACAATTGTTTCGTTGTGTAACGGAACCATATTTACGATGCACTTTGTATGGTGTACCCTTTAAAATACAGCTATATCAGTGCACGAACCCAACCTCCTTCTATCAAAGAATATACCATAGGTATAATTTTATACAGATTTAACAGTTTAGTACCTAGATTTCACACTTTCAATGTATAAATTTTAAAAACTGGCCCTCGCTTCAATATAACCTATTACCACGTATCTTATCAAAAAAATATATACCTATATAGTTGGTCAGCTACTTTCAAATTTAATTTTTCCTTAATCTAGATTTTTCCTTTACACACATACAAACAAATAAGTGCATAAATTGTGTAATAAAGTATAATGACACAGGGAAAAAGGACACGAAGAAAAGGAGGTACAAAAAGGCATGGAACGCCAAGAAACCAGCTGAAATCTGTCAGTATTTAGAAACCAATCCTGCCCCTTATCAGTGCAAATTAATATCAGTTGGTTAAGTCTTAATTGATGGCCTATAAAAAGGTTTCTCATTGCCAAGATGTCACACAAGAAGCATCTCATGATGGGTAAAAAGCAAAGAGTTCTCTCAAGACCTTTGCAACCGTATTGTTGCAAAACATACTGATGGCATTGGTTACAGACATATTTCTAAACTTCTGAATGTTCCAGTGAGCACCATTGACGCCATAATCCAGAAGGGAAAAAGAATATTGTTTCACCATAAATAAATATCGGCCATGACCACATGCTCCTCGCAAGATTTCTGATAGAAGATTCAAAAGAATAATCAGAAGAGTTGTCCAAGAGCCAATGACCATTTGCGGAGAGCTTCAGAAAGACCCGAAATTAGCAGGTACAGTTGTTTCAAAGAAAGCAATAAGTAATACACTCAACTGCCATGGCCTCTATGCACGCTCCCTGTGCAAGACTCCACTGCTGAAGGAAAAGCATGTTGAAGCTCACTTAAAGTTTGCTGCACAAAATCTGGACAAGCCAATGAAATACTGGGAAAATACAGCCTGGTCAGATTAGACCAAAACTAAACTCTTTGGATGGCATTGCACACACCAGGTTTGGAGGAGAAATGGCACTGCACATTACCCCAAAAACACCATACTAACAGTGAAGTTTGGAGGTGGGAACATCATGGTGTGGGGGCTATATTTCAGCATATGGTACTGGCAGACTCCATATAATTGAAGGAAGGACAAATGGAGAAATGTACTGGGACATTCTTGAGAAGAATCTGTTGCCATCTACCAGGATGCTGAAGATGAAATGAGGGTGGACATTTCAGCAAGACAATGACCCCAAACATGCAGCCAAGGAAACTCTCAACTGGTTTCAGAAAAAGAAAATAAAGCTGGTAGAATGGCCCAGTCAATCACCCAACTTCAATCCAATTGAAAATCTATGGAAAAAAAGAACTGAAGATCAGAGTTCATACAAGAGGCCCCCTGATCCTTCAAGATTTGAAAACAGTTTGTGTGGAGAATGGGCCAAAATCACACCTGAGCAATGCATGCGACGATCTTCTCCACACAGGAGGAGTCTCGAAGCTGTCATTACCCACAAAGGCTTTTCTGCTAAGTATTAAATACATTTCAGTAATTATGTTTAATACTTTTTCCCTGTGTCATTTCACTTTATCACACAACTTAATTTATGGACTTTGTTTGTGTGGATCACTTGGGTTGTTAACATCTGGTGAAAATTTCATGTCAATAGCCCCATTAGAAATATTTACTGAGAAAAACTGATGCAATCAATACTATTTTTCACCACTGTATCTGACTTTACTCAATGAAAGGAGCAACAGAGCAGGTCAATGTAGTTGCTAGTTAAAGTCAGTAAAAGTAACATGAACAAAAACTAAAGGCTTTTAACATTATCAAGTTTCAAGGGAATGATTAACTGACAAAGAAGCGCTAGGGTCAAGTAATTACCTGTATTTAGTGAAACAACAAATCCTCAAGTTGCATGGCTGAAATGCATATTCAGAGTACTGTAGTCTTGTCGGCTTGGTGCATTATTAACTGCCTAACTTCTAAACTATATGAACAAACTTGATCACTCCTTAAAAGTAACAAAAATTGCGAACTTTAAAAAACAGGTGTTTTCACGTTACCTTATTATCAACTAAATTGTGTGAGGTGTATTCTTAATGACGAGAATGGAATTTTATAAAATTGTATCGCATCTTGGGGGAAAAAAAAAACACTCTGAAAGCAAAACACGGCGGAACTGAGGTATTCAAGTGCAGTTCGGTTAAGCATTTTTAGCAGTAAACGTACAAATCCGCGACTTTTCAGCAGGCAAACGGACACCGTCACTCCGAGGGCCCCAGCAAATAACCGAAAAAGACCGCGAGTCTGTGGATAGGGTCTACTGCTGCAGTGCATTGTGGGGGATGAAACCCTACTACTAGATAAAATGGCACGTGCATTGGGAAAGACGGCTTATTCGCATTCCAACGCATGTACAGTTACAAAAGTTTGCATTTGGAATGACATAAAAGGATTTTGTAAAGGTGATAGATCGACAGTACTCCGCTTTGTAACCCGGAAGCAACAGAAATGCGGAAATAAAACGGACAGCTGCTGAACCGGGCATTCACTTCACTTATTTTCAATTACATCAAGACGTAGCTATGCGGATTACCGGAGTCGCGGCAACTGACACATCGTTAGTGAAGCGCACTGAAATCCGACATACTCATGTCTACAGGATTTAGTTGGAAACCTTCCTAACATGAGTAATCTGCTTTAGTGTGCGTGGAAAAAACAACATATTAGCAGTTCATTCGTTTAACAACATCACTGTGCCTCTCACAATAAATACAGGCTATTCCAAAACACACTTCTATGAGACGTCTCCATTGACTCTTGTATCATTCCACACGATATCTGTCGTAAAGGGGTGCTGGTAACACACGGTGGAAATTCCGAAAGGCCAGCTTCTTCTTCTTCGTCTTCTTCCCTGTCGCTTTCTTACCGAGTGCACTTTTACATACAAAGGCCGCAGTGGCGGCCTCGAATTACCTTAGTGTCCACGTCGGCTAAGCAGTCCCTACGGAACTCGTCGAACAGGCCGCGATTCTTCAGATGATCCACAATCAGGCCTATGAGCTGCGGGTCTCCGGGTGGCAAATTCGCCGCGCAGCTACTGCTTCCATTGTTTTCAGCCATCACTTTCCAACAGGAAGCTTCTACTCGACCGCTTCAGGTATGCGACAGGTGTATTAATAAGGAGCTGTCCGTTGTGACAAAGCCGGGAATAATACATTAATGAAGCCTACTTCCCGCTGCAGCACGGGATTTGTAGTTTTCTAGTTTCCTGCTTCTCGCATGGGGGCGGGATAAGTGTATGAACTACGAATCCCATTCAGCATTGGGAGTGGCATGCTTTTATCTCTGCAGCCTGTACTTTCTCCATACAGTTTGATGAATTTAGCTGTTCTTGCTGTATGTAATTTTCATGATAGTTTAGTGTTTGTTCTATCAATGAACCTTGATAGTAATATGCTTTAAAAGTATCCTTTGCATTACTCAATGTGTTTTACTCAATTTTTATTCAGGTTACGTTAGATTATTAGAATGGGCATGTAGTTTCGGAACTGTTTTCTTCATTCTACAGTCTGAGTGTACACCACGCATTAGTAACACTGAAAGTTAAATAAGGCAAAACCTCCATGTGCTTTAAGCTTCTGAAGCAGGGATTTGTTTCATGCAGGGTTTTTCCATGTTCCTAATACAAGTAAAGGAATATTGTTTTTAAGTTTTTTTTAAGGATAATACAGGGATACAATGAGAGTAACTCACCTTTCTATGTGTATTATGTGTATAATAAGAGGTCAAACAGTTTGCCAAAATGGGATTTGTACTTTGATTGGCGGATGTAAATGTAGCTTTTTATGAGACTAAAGCTGTGAAAATAAAACCGGTGAAGATTTGTTTCAGGAAAATGTAATTTGCTACACATTTCACACAGCGTGCAGAATATCTTTGCAATTCTTTCCAAAAGAAAAAGTTGTAGAATGACATACTGTGAAATAAAAACTCGTGTAACCCATAAACTACATAGGATAAAAGTGCATGTGAAGAAATTAATTTTTGAATATAACATGAGAAAGATTTATACAACTCCAGCAAAAATTTTGTACCCTGACAAATTCCCCAAATTTTCATCAGTGGCTGTGTCTAGCAATAGTGTGTCCTTGGCCAAATACTGCTTTAAAATGTCCCATTAGGAATGCACACTGCATTAGAAAATCACCAGCACATAATTACTAGATGTTTACCTTATTTAAATGGCATAAGAGTAAGTGAAAGAAATGTTGTAGTTCTTGGGAGCAAGAAAATATGTGGTTAAAGCAAAACGATGGAACAAGTTGTTTTGATATTGATGACAGATAATTGTGTGTTGCAGTGAACTGCCATTATCTGGGCCACGATATGGGTTTGCTTGATCCAGAAAAGATGACTGTAGTAGTACCACCAATAACATGTTATCAAATAAACCACTTAATCAAATTCAAGGTTGGTGTCCATCACAAGGGCCTCTAACACCCACTGGTCCATTTTGTTATTGCCAATATACCTAATATTCACAACTTTGGCTCTGTTGCTGGAAGACCCTCAGAGACAGAGATATATTACAAGATAACACACATTGACAATGATCAGCCATTGGTTATAGTGAGGAGACAGGTATATGACCTACTCAAGGCAAAAGCAGAATGAGTCTGTAACTTACTACCGGAGAGGGCTTTCTATAGCTTGAAAATAACTGAGTTACGTCACACGTCTTGGCCTTCTGTGATACAGAGAGAGGACAGTGTTATTTGATGTCGGCAACTTCTGGCTGCAAGGATTATTGTTACAAATGTCATGAGGAAAACAAGAAACATGAGGCAAACAACTTATTGTGTTTTTCAGATACTGACATCGGGTAAATGCAAAAAAGAGAGATAATGATACATGATCAAAAGCTGTTTAACTTCGGAGAAAGTTGATTAGCTAAAACGTTGCTTAGATTAATAAAACAGAAATGGCCAGCTCATATAAAAAATGTGATACAAATATGTCCAGTTTGGCCACTGTAGATTCACAATCAGTGGTTAAGAACTGATAACACATGGTAATTATGTTATGATATCATACTCGGTGAGAAAGAATATACTGAACTTTATTGTTGACATACATTAAAAACTGTCAAAATGTAGAGAGATGACTAATACATTGGTAAAGTGGATGAGTTTTTCATGACTAATTTCTTTTTTTTGTGAGTTGGAAGAACTCAGAATAGCAGGCCAAGATGCTTTTTGGCAAAATGTTACGTATCAAGAATGGGAACAAAAACCTGGAGTGGATTGGGGTTAGCAAGAAGAACATGTAGCCTTTATGGCTAATTCTTATAAAGTTAATCTGTAGGAGCCATTTCTTTCAAAAGGTAGGAGCAAACTAATAAGAGTGATGTTTAATAATTTTATAAATTCAGAAGGCTATGAGCCCACAATGGAATAGGATGTTAAAAAGAAAATTAATTTTATGATGGTGGGTGAAAGAGGTCCATGGGTGAGGATAGATGCAAAATCCAGATAAGGCAGAGAAGCTGCATCAGCAAGAGTCAGGTTTGCCATAAAGCAAAAAATATGTGCAAATGAAAATTTATATTTATATAGTTCACCATACGTTTAACAATATTTGGTAACTGTCTTCAGGGAGAAAGAGTCAAAGATGTGCAGAAAGCTATGTTCTAAATGTATAACTTAGAATATATGTATGTTCTAGTGACACACAATGCCTTTTGTTTGTCTCACCCAACAACAACAACAACATTTATTTATATAACACATTTTCATACAAAAAATGTAGCTCAAAGTGCTTTATAAAATGAAGAATAGAAAATAAAATAATTCAATATTAATTAACATAGAATAAGTAAGGTCCGATGGCCAGGGTGGACAGAAAAAACAAAAAAAAAACTCCAGATGGCTTGAGAAAAAAAAAAAAAATCTGCAGGGATTCCAGACCATGAGACCGCCCAGTCCCCTCTGGGCAATCTACCTAACATAAATGAAACAGTCCTGTTTGTAGTTAGGGTTCTCACGGAACCCTACTTCTCCTTGAACCATTTCCATATTAGCTGCACTGGTACAGATGTGTCTCGCATCCAAACTTATTTCCTCTGAACCTTTTACTCATTATGTTCCCTTTGGGGAAAAAAAAGCTTTGAGTTTAGCAGAGGAAATCAATGAAATTTCTATGCTCTTTGACAATCTTATTTCTACTTATTTCATTGTTGTTTTTGGCAGATGTCTATTTACAAGTAAAATTTTGCAAACAAGGGTTACATGGTGGTACAGTGGCTGCCTTGAAACAAGGATCCAGGGTTCAGTTCCCAGGTGCTGACTGTGTGCAGTTTGCATGTTTCCCATGTGTCCACATGGGTTTTCTCCATGTGCTCTGATTTCTTCCCACAGTCCAAAGACATAAAGGTTAGGTGGATTGGCCTCTTATGTGTGTTTGTTGTACACACTGCAATGAACTGACACCCTGTCCAGGGATTGTTCTTGCCTTGTGCTCAGTGCTTGCTTGGATAGGCTTCAGCATCCCTGTGACACTGCACCGGATAAGCACGATAGGAAAATCAATGGATGGAAGTTGTAAACAGAATAGCTTATTTCTTCAGACATGTGTGATTCGTAAATAAATCTACAGTACATTTGCATTATAAAGAAGCACACACAAGACATACAATCTGGAAGAAAGACATCAGATGATGAGTAATGAAAGGTGTACCTTTTAAAGTGATTCTGGCTGTATTAGCTAAGGGAAAGCTAAGATAATTGTGAGACACTTTATTGGTACAGCAAACTAGCATTTAGGGTGTCATGATACCATTTTATTTAGTGCAATCTCATATTTTGGACATTAATTTTAGAACATGCAATCTCTCCACATTTATTACCAGGAATTGACCAAGGTGTATACTCTAGAGAAATGTGATTTATTATCACTACTCGAGCTTGTATTATAAAGCACCTGCATTGGATGGAGTACAGTATTCTTGTAATCCAAGATCTATAAAGTGCAGAAAGATAAGAAGACTGCCATCTTTGCTGAAACCTGCTCAAGATTAAGAGTTTTGCCACTGTGTGTTACAGCTCAAGTTTAACTCTGAAAAGCAGTCAATGAGATACAGTACATTAAACTTTTATCTCATTTGGTGCATTTGAGTGCCCAGGTATCTGCATTTGCGTTCATATGTTTGGTGCATTTGCTTTTCTTGTGTTGATAGTTTTTATACAACTTTAGCCAGTTTTGCTCTTCTGAGTCCTTTGAATAAGAATTAAATAAAATATATAACATGCCTGACAAAATAAAGAACAGGTATATGGTAGGAAGCAAAAAAACAATGTAATAAATATGACTTCATTATACTTTCTTCTTGAACTATTACATATTAATTAACAGCCTAATTACTGGAGGTACAAGTTATCTCTTACATATTGTTTTTATTCTGTACTGAAAGATTCTATTACTTGTCAGAATGGTATAATTTAACTTTTATAGTGCAGAGGATGAGGAGGATCATTAAGGATTTGATGAAGCCCTTTTAGAATTAAGGCTTGCACATAGCAGTTCCAAAGATGTTTAATCATCTCATCCACTACTATGCTTGCTGCTTTAATCAATAACTGTATTTTAAATTTATGTTAAGCACACATGTTTTAGTTTAAAGAAAAGGGTGCACTCTGTAAAGCATAAAACATAAATAAGTATACCAATTATCGCTATCGCTGAAATGGTTACGTCTATGAAAGACAAACAACTTGTGTTGAATTCCTTAATTGTATTCAGGGCACAATCAGTTGATCATGAAAGTGGATTTTCAGATATTTGTAGGATATGACATTCTAAATCAATATTCCATTTTTTGAGCAGATGGGAACACTGTTCTTTTCTTTCTGAAGTCTATGACACTTGTTTCATTCCCTTCACATTTACCTTAAGGTTACCAGAAGATAATTTAATAAAATGTGATGTCCTTCGTTTAAAGCCACTCTTGGAATGCATCAGATTTTTTAAAAAGCCCCCCATTGCTGTTTCATTACCATATTTAAATATAAGCAAGTCAAAGAACTTTGACACTAGTCAGCAGAAGCAGTTAAATTGCAGTAAAAACACGGCTATAATCTATTCAGAGAAAACATGACTAGATTTTATGCTTTCTCAATATGATCAAAGATGCTGTTTAGATTTGCTAACAGCATCTTCAACTCCTCTTACTGCTCCAGACTAATTTGTGTCAAAGAGAGGTGTAAACTTTAAGGGGAAATATTTCTGTATAATCTGCTCAGATCAGTTAATTGATTCAGAGGTTAGAGTAACTGAGTATAAGTAATTTATTTTCCTTTATCTATTGATTTGAGACTTTTGGATGTTTTCCTGTCCCTTCAAAAACATAAAAGACTGCTATGCTATCTATTTACCACTGAAACGGGTTTGCAAAAATGTACACTAACTGGTCTATGTATGCTTTTGAGAATTTACATCTGATATCACATTGGCTATAAGTTTTGCCTGGATTACACATTTAAATTGTGATCAAACAGTGTCAACGTTTATCTCAGTATCTGTATTACTCATATTTTTATACTATTTTAGAGCAAAGATGGCTTGACCAGCCAGTGTGATTTATGGTCTCTCAGCATCTTAGTCAATGGACTACACAGCCATACTTCTCTGGATGTTTTAGGTCCAGATTCCTTTTCTATAGCATTTAGATGATGTTTTTATCTAAAGTACACTTCTGTTGTTTTCTCTCTTTATTCTCAGGCTTATTCTCATACTTCTCAATACTACAGTATTTGATCTGTTATTAGCAGACTAAAATTCCTTCTGTCATGCTTTTTTATACCTGTTTTGCATTTGTTTACCTTTACTTTTTTGTGTTTTCTTACCTTCACCTAAGAAAAAAATTAATTAGTCAGAGAAGGGTTATAGTTTGACCCTTTTCCATACACTTCATCTTTTCTTGAAGTGCAAATTTTCTTGAATGCAATCATTGTGAATCAGATAATTTTAGAAGCTGAGTTAGATAAAGCAAAGATTTATTCCAAAATGCTGCTCCACTAACATTCAACATTATGTGACATTGGGTAATAGTAAAAATATGTAAAATCACTGCTCACAAGGGGCTTATTTATCATAATTGAAATTATATTTATGTGTACTGTATTTGAAAGTTAATTTGAGGGGATAACTTACTTGAATTATTTAAGCAGTATTGAGCATGTTTCTCATGTATGTTTTTGTCTAGATTTTGTTTAGATTATACAACCTTTATGGAGATTTGGTTTTCAGACTCCTCGATTTCAAAACTTCAAAAGGTAGGTTCAGTGTTGTAACAAAACGTTTGTATGGCTGTGTTTTTGCCTTTACTTTATTGAAGGTGAAATGTTTGATAACATAATATTAAGGCAGCATAACATTAATAGCATTATTTCAGTGCCCTTTTAGAGACATATAGAGGTGGTCTGAGCTTTTTCTGTTTTGTTTTATGATCTCCTTTTATATAGTGGTATACTCTGACTGCTGTGTGTTAGTTTTCTGTATGAGTGCCAGTGTTACCCTACACATGTTTGATCAGAACAACCTGCATCTTGCACACTACAGTTCACACCTGCAATGTTTGCATTGGGCAGTTTTTAATATGTTGCTCACGCATTCTCCCACATATTTGTTGTGAATTGTAATCGCGCATCAGCCACCCAGTGAAACTCCAGCGTCTCCACTGCTTAATTTGTTCTGACACAATCCCTATGTAAAACTCCATGAAAACATACACAGAAGATGTCAGCTGCACTGTCTGGTGGCTAAACAGCTAGATTCTGCATTACCAAGCTAATAACTAAGGTTTGAATTTTGATGTGGGCAGAAAAGACTTTTGTTTAAAGTTCTAATGCCCTTAACGAACATGTTTTTGGCAAACTTAACCCATAGAGCTTAAGCAAAACCTGTGGTCTTTATTAGTATCCTGGTGAGTTAATGAAATCTTTATCAAAGTGCTTTTTAACATGGCATAAAGTGGATTGGTTCAATCGCACAGTGGTACTGTTGCTGCCTCACAACCTAATATGTCCTAGACAGCGATTCATGAAGAGTTTGGATGAACATTCTCAGAGCTCTGGAAAAAACCCACATGTTTCACATTCCAGGTATCATCTTAAGTTTTCCGTCAGTTATTCACAATTCATGTTGGCCAGATTACCTGCAAAACTGTGTGCTTGTGGGTTGATTTTCTGATTTTCTCATCTTAGAGAGAGAAACAGAAAAGACTTAAAAAAATGATAAACAGATTTGCCTGCATGTGAAAATGCTTTAACTTTAACATTTGTATGTGTTGTGATGACATGCTCACTGTGTCTAAATCAAGATATGTCTGTCTTAATTTTACTTGCAACAGTTAATACCAATGCCACTGTTTCAGACTTTTTGTGAGGGATTGAACTTAAGTACAGTACAGTTATGTATTTATTTATGTGATTTGGGGTTTCCTTTCCACTTACATAATGCTGTTTTTATTCATGCTACATTTTTTGTCACCTTTTTCTTTATAAATGTGATTATCTTTTGTGTTCTTTAGGGAACACACCACACCCCAAACACCCAGGCACGATCAAACCATACTGTCACATGTTTAAGGAAAGATGTTTTTATTCAGACAAAGTATCTTTTATAGGTTTTTGTCACAGGATAAATCAGTTACAGTTCCGTTTTGTTTCATTTCTTTCCTTTCCTCTACTCTCCACCATTACTTTTCAACATGAACCCTGGAGTACTTCCTGTGCAATAGGAGGGACCACATGGAGACACTTCCACTGGGTCTGGTGGAACCTGTCTGTAACAGTGGAGCCTGCTCCTAGCAGCTTTCAGTTTTCTCTTAAAGCCTGACTAACAACGCTGAACCGGCACTGGTATGAATGATCATAAGCATGTCACAGTCCTCTCTGAGATGGGCTGGTGCCTTATCCAAAATTGTTTTGAGCCTGGTGGGCTATGCTGCCAAAATAGGTTGTGACTCTCTAATGAAGTAAATGAGGGCGAATGTCTAAAACAAACTAAAGGAAGACTATGCACATAAACTTCTTATTAATGACCTTGGTTACTCTTACCTGAGCATAGCATTCCCACCTAATGCCATTCAGACAAATAAGTCTATAATCGTAATTACCTATGTGAAATTTACTTATCACTTCTTTCTCCATAAGATTGGTCCTCAGCATTTCCAGACTCAAGTGTGGGCTGAATAGAGCACAGTTCCTTTAGTTTGTAGTCTGGCTGTTTGCTTTGCGATAGCAGAGAATGTTTAAGCAATCTTGGAAGTTAAGTTCCAAAACATTTTCTACAGGAATGATAGGTACATAGTAACTGTCACACTGACATGCTCACTTTGTACCAGATAATTTTAATTTTGAATGAAAAAGTCATCCAATAAACAGTATTAACATGGCGTGTTAATGGCAAAAAAGGAAATGTATACACTAGTCACTGACATGTAACTGTAGGATTTTGGCAAGGGCATAGTATTCTTTAATAACAGAGAGAAGATAGAAACTGGTGTTCAATAAAATCAATGGTCTAAAATTATGTTTTTTTTGTCATTCGGACACATGGAGCAGAAGTAAGTACAGCGGGAGAAAACCAATGAAAGGCCAGATCCAAGACAAATATTGCTGATTATTTTTTATTTGCACATTTTTAACCATAAATAGGACTTTGGTACTTTGGCACTAGGTAAAAGTTAATAAGCCAAAAAGGGGACTAGAATATAAGACAGTGTGAAGACTTTGCTTAGATCAGAAATATTACAGGCTGCAGAGACACTATGTGTGTGAAGCTGCCAAAGGTATTTCTCCAAGAAGTCTGATATAATACTGTGAAGTCAGAAAAAAGGAGAAAACAGTTTGGAGGCGGGTGTCACCTGTATATGGCAAGGCAGACATTATCAGAAAAGCAGCAGTAAGAAACGTATGGGCTGTGATGTCACCATATTGACAGGCAATTTCCCACTGTCTGTATGGTGTGAAGATATCAATCTATCTCTCAACGTCGACATCCAGCCCACATCCCACTCAGCATCAACAGTTCAGTTGTGAAGACTGTTAGAAGTACCAAGTTCCTCAGTGTGCACATAACTGAGGAACTTACGTGGACACATAACACCTCATCACTAATCAAGAAAGCCCAGCAGAGACTACACTTCCTGAGGCGGCTGAAGTGAGCAAGTCTTCCTCCTTCCATCCTCACCATGTACTACAGAGGCACCATTGAGAGTGTTCTGACCAGCTGCATCACTGTCTGGTATAGCAACTGCAACATATCCGACCGCAAGCGCCTGCAAAGGATAGTGAAGACAGCAGAGAACATTATTGGGGTACCTCTCCCTTCACTACAGGACATATTTTACAAATGCAGTGTCCGCAAGGCCTATAGCATTGTGCAGGACCCCATAAACCGCTTACATGGACTTTTCACACTTCTCCCATCCAAGAGAAGATATACTGCAGCATCAGAGGCAGATCTGCCAGGCTGCAGGATGGTTTTTACCCCCAAGCTGTCAGACTCCTTAACACCAGGCCACCCCCTGGGAACTTCCACACTGCCTCAACCACCTCTAAAAACAGAACTTTTATACATGCAAGCCACTTTCCTGCATGTAGAAAAGAACTGAAAATCTCATACTGACCTTTAAGTATTTTGCACACTGCACTTTGACATTCTTTGATATCCTTCTGCTGTGAAACATTCTGACCTGTCATTTACACGTCTTAAACAACTATTATCATACACTGTCATGTTGCCATTTCTGTACTACCTCACACTGTGCTGTATTATCTATATCTATTATTTATTTATTATATTACATATTTATTGACTATATTTATGTATATAGATTGCACAATACCATACATTGCATCAATGTTCATATTGCTTACTACATGTCAATATTGCTGCTGCTTCTTTGTCTTGTCTTTGCACAATGTCTTATCTTGTTTGTGTTTTAATCTTAATTTTAAATTTTAATTTCATTGTATTTTTTTATTTTTTATTAGCATTTCATGTTGTTACACTGTGGACCCTGAGCTTCACAATTTCATCTATCTGTATACTGTACTTGTGTATGGTTGAGATGACAATAAAGTTCACTTTGACATTGACTTTGAACTTACTTGTACAGTGACACAAAGAATATGCTTTGTGGAGTTCACCTATACCTGAAACTACACTTACAATCACATAGGACCAGTTTCTCCAGTTATTAGACTAAACCATGCAACTTTAAGGTTTTTAGAGGAAACCCAGAGTAATTAGAGAAAAATTCTTGCAGGCACTTAGATAAGAAGCAAACCCCATATAGACATTGGCCCAGCTTAAGATTTGGTACCGTAAATGCATAACAATTTATTTTTCTTTGAATTATTTTATTATTTTACTTTCTAAAATGCTTTAATATAATGCCCACTAAAAAGACACATAAAAGGTACTAAGTAAAATTGGGAATGATGACCCCCCCAGGTGCTATGTTGTAATTGCATTGCTTAGAGCTGTCATTGCAAGACTAAAGCTGTCATGGCTCATAATGTGGTTTTAGAGAGAGAACCTAATTAGGAAGAAGTAAATCTATACCTCAGATGCTAGTGTTGCCAAGCAACTTAGCAGAGCAATTAGCTGATGAGGAAAAAAAAAACAAGAAAGCTCATCCCATTTAAAATTTAGACACCTGGCCAGCCTAGTGGCTTGGCTGACCAAATGACAAGGATGCAGATTCAGTCTCTCCCTCTTATTCTAATAGTGTTCAATTTTATGAAGTATGTAAATATCTGTAACATTACTCCTTTCTTAGTACTTTAAATATTTCAGCTAAATTATCAAAAAATGGATGAACTTTATTCTGAGTATGGTAATTCCTTCATCCTGTCACAGTATGGTGTTTACACATTCTCCCATTGTCAAGGTAAATTTTCTGTGGTCACTTGGGTTTCCACGTACGTCAGAGTTGACTGGCAACACTAGTCTGGTTTGGTATGCACAATTGTGGTTGAGTGTATGGGTGTGTTCTATAAAAGACAGCTGTATACCATGCAACTATACCATAGACCCTTGTGCTCTAATACAGAGAGAATTGTCTCATGAATATCAGATTCTCCATTATGTAGTGACAACAGTACAAAAAGACCTGTCCTGGCAAACACTCATAGCATCTACACAAGTCTCCCAAAGGGGAGGCACTGGGGTTTGTGCCAATCCACACATTTAATAGAAAGTCCTTTCCAAAAGAGGTGAACATGATGTGTCTTTGAGATCTCCTTCACTTAAATTATTTCCATGGCAGAACTGTATATGTATGTCTGTGTTTAGAAACATAGTCTTTAGGCTTTTTGACATATAACACATTTTCTTTGTTTTGCATTTCTGCATTTATTATTTCCCCTTTTGCTAAGGTCTGATTTTTAGCTCATTTACTCCACTAAAGACACGACGATTGAATGCATGGTACAATTTCCTGTTATTTTACACTAGAGGGAGTGCTTCTGCAAGTAAAAGATGTGCCTATTGGACAGTTCTAGAGAAAAAAAAGGTTTGGAAACATACATGCACTTGTTCGAGTGTCTCTGTTCTCAAGTGTCATTGGGGGTCCCTTCTGTCATTCCGTTATCTGCATGCAACTGTGGAAGGCACTTAAAATACATATTAGTTAAATCTCTATTTAGATGGATGAACATGCAGGCACGTGTGTACTTTCTCTAGACATACTTTTTAGTAGGTCAACATTTCTGTATTAAAAATATTTTGTTTATTGGTCTTATGTAATATTCTAATTTTCTGAGACACAGAATTTTGAGTTTTCATTAACTGTAGGCCATAATCAGCAAAATGAAAATAAATAAACACTTGAAATATATCACTATGTGTAATGAATCAATATAATATATGAGTTTTACTCTTTGAATTGAATTACTGAAATAAATTAACTTTGAATTAAATTACTGAAATAAATTAACTTTTCAATGATAAACTTTTAAATGATATTCTAATTTATTGAGATGCTCCTGTACATGGTCTTAACATACATGTGATATACTGTATATTGTTTCTTTGGGTGTTTTCATTTCCTGTGTTCTCAGTAGTGTTCTCAGCACATCATGTTTTGGTGAACTGAAATGAATGATAAAGCCCAGCAAATGTTGACTAAGTCCTGGGTACTGGGTGTCAAAAAGCTGCAGCAAGCTGTAGTTTAACGATGAAAAAAAGAATGAAATTCAGGCCAAAATACTGAAGTCTAATGTATTCACAATACTGAGATGCCCAGCCAAGTGGGAAGAAATGAAACTGAATACGCCTTGTAAAATGCTTGTTGAAGGGAGTGTTTGGATAAGCCATTGTGTTGTCAGTTTGCCGTGTCACATGACAGATTCACATGCCACAGAGAGGCAAAAATATGTTTGCAGTTCCTGCCGATTCATGCTCATACATCCTTGGTGTAAAGTGAACAGTGAGGTAGCTGCTGTCTGTTGTGTGTCAACGGCAGGCCACAGCTGTTGGGCCTTGGAGTGTTGGTAGGGAGGGTGAGTAATGGGAGAGAGGGAGGGAGTGATAGAGGCAGAGAAAATGGACAGAGAAATGCAAAGAAGTAAGAGAGGGAAGAGGATTGAAGAGAGAGTGAGACAGACGGGGAAATCTGCAAAAACAGAAGAGAGAATTGTATGAGAGAGAGGAGCATTGGAAGCAGATTTAATGTAAGTACTGTATAAAGAACAGAATAAAGGGAAAAGAAAAAGGACAAGAAAATGTGTCTGACATTATTAACATCTATCTATCTATCATAAAAACTAGGCACCCTAGCTCTCCTCCTAGGTCTAAGTTTATTGCAGAAGCCAAAGTTACATAATTCAATTGCAAGTCAAACTTGTCCATACTTGGCAGAAAACAACTACTGTTGTCTGTCAACCCAGTCGGATGCCTTTGAACTGTAAGAAAAAATGTACATAAATATATGGAGAACCCAACTGGGACCCATGATAAGAGTCAAATGCTTTTTAAAATGCTGTGTGGCAGCAGGACTAACCAATGTTACACTATACAGCCTAATGTTATTGTTGACATTAATAATAATGACCATAAGGTCCAGTGTCATGGAGCAATGCACTATTGGTTTTGCTTGTGGATTCCATTTTTTCTGTATACTTAAATCATTATGTTAAGATTTTAGTAGATGTAGACACCAGCATTTAAAGTTAATTCAAGTTCTAGAAACTGTGATATTCAAATTAATCAGGCAACTGTTTGACTGGCTATGCCTGATATTCCATTAATCATCATTTAAAATACATTTTCCTGTTCTAAGCATATGGAGTCACTCTTCGGGTGTTAGCCTATTTCTAAGATTCACTATTTTATCATCAACTATAGATTTCTTTCTTGTGGTTCTTTTAAGTGTGTTCCTGCTTTTGCATAGAATGTTTCCTTTCCAAGTTAATTAGACAAGACCTGCAAATAATGCTTCAGATGCATTTCATGTAGTACTGATCCAAGCTATACAATGTTAAATGAACGTGAAAATGTTACCATTCTCAATAAAAAAAACTCCTTGACACCTGATTTATGCTGAAACAAAAGCTGGATATGTGTGCTTAATATTCTAATATGTTTGTTCTGTTCCTGTTGCAGGATGCTGTCCTCTGGGATTCAAGCACACCCACTTGATTCCAAGCCCTACATAGTCAAGAATATTTTTTTTCGTTTAGTATAGAATGTTGATGGATGTGCACCCTAATAAATGCATTATGTTTAATCATAGTAATAACATTGTGAGCAATATTTCTGTTTACTTCATATGTTTATTAGGCACTGGCATCTTTCATTTGGTTGTATCTTCTAAAATGCCTTTGTGACAATAAATTTGAACTTTAACTTGAAAAATGTGGAAAAGCCCACTTTTTGGAGCATACAATACAATTATAAAGACTAATTTTTTCTTGAAATCTCAATCCCACAAATGGCTAGACTAAAGAATGGTGTACTGCACATAGTAAGTTAGACAGTAGATGCAATAGCCATTGGAATAATATAATATGTAATTTTGCCCTGGCATTTCTAGTGGGGTATGCTATAGTAAAATGTGTGCTAAGGCTTGTCTTCTTATCAGGTAGCATACCATTTTAAAAGTTATGATTCACTGTGTGATAATATGATCTTGGTTATGTTTTTATTTATCTTGTGATAAATACAAATACATAAACATGCTCCAGCACACACAGATTAAGATGCTTAATTTCAAGAATATACTGTATGGCTTTAAGACAAGTGTGCAATTCCTCAAAGAACTGCAGAACTGTTTTTAAAACCCCAATTATTCAAAGACTGTCCTACCATTCAAGAGATGGACCAGCTCCTTGTTACGCATACCACTATCACAATCTTGGACACTTACCTGGACAGCCTAAACATTTTTAGAATAGTTCTGAAGAGGTTAGTGGCCATGTTGTCTATTTTTTAGGATGGCATTTATGTAAAACCTGAGGGTCCATAGCTGTTTATTTTTTAATTATCATAAGCCTTTCTCCTGTGCTGAACTATTGTATGTTTTTGGCCCTTTATACTGAGGGATGATTTTGAATTTGGTAGTCCGTAGAGAACTTTAACTCATTTAAAATTGTTTTAACATGATTGTGCCAATGTATAGGATACTGTGCTGAAAATCAGAAACAAACTGGCAATGTCAGGAGGAAGGCGTACTCTTGCTGTGCACTATTGATATGCTTCTAGCACACTGGACATAATCCAGGGGTTGTAAGCGTTATCTTTGGATTCTCATATGGTAAGTCTAATAGAAATCCTTGGGCCATACCAACCTTGATGAGCTGCATCTTTGCTTTCGCAGCCTAATCTAGAAGATTCCTGACTATTGTCTGAACAGAGCTGGACAGATACAGAATAGCTCCTCCTTTGCAGTTGCTTTGGGAACAGAAAACACACCTGTCCTGCAGGGCTCCATGAGACACACCCGGACAGATTGTTTGTGTTCAGCAGGCCTCTTAACAACAGTTACCTTGATCGAACCAGGGACTTCCCAGTATTGCAAGGATCCCCTTAAAAACCCAATGGCCATTTGCAGCCTTTTACAGCAGCTCTGCCCTTTAAAAAAAATCTAGGCAAACCTGTTTGATAGAAATAAGCAACAAAACGCATGCATAAAGGAGACAGAGCAGGGCATTTTCTTGTGTTGTTCACTTTTTGTTTTCAGAAAATCATTCTCAGCAATCTAATTTTTTCATTATTTTACCAAGCAAATTAGTTGGCTCTATTTAGCTTAAGTTGGGTATCACAGTAATCATTTTTCCTTGCATACAAAGCAATAACCCCTTCCCTGATGTGATCTCTGACCTCACATGAGGTGCCAGAGCAATACTGCGCATTAAACCACTATCTAAACTGACAGTCATAAAAACCATGTACCCACACCAAACATTCCCAGCTGTCTGAAACCTGCATCCAGTAAATGAGACAAAGTGTAGTTGTAAATGAAGGGCATCAGAAACCCCAACATCTACCCTTCAGCCTGAAGTGCCACAAAGGCCAACTAATGGGAAAAGGACAAGGGAAGAAGTCCTAGGAAGACTTTAGTCTCACTGACCATTTTAGCTACACCTCAACCAAACAGATTTGCGCACTGGAAGACATGAATAGCTATTCAACACTACCTTGGCCAGATACATAGCTTCTACTTTTATATCAGCCCTACAGTATTAGCAACTATCATGCACACGTTTGTTATGAAAAGAAAAAAAAAACATAGCAGCCTAAATATTACAACCGATGGAGTCCCAGTTCTCTAAATATTACAACCAACAGAGCCCCAGTTCTCTCTGTATTTTCACTGCAGTTTCATACTCCACTTCCAGTGACTCAAGAAGGAGCAGTCTGGCCTCCTTTCATTACTTCAGCCTCAGTTCATGTCTCCATGGTTACAGCTCTATGGAGGAACTTAAATCATTGATGAGCTGCTTGCTGAGAGCTGTGCCCCTGTCTTACTCAGCAGTTTTCCCATCAGCAGGGAAAAAATTGGGACAGGTCTGTCAAGCACAAGTGCCACAAGTCTTTACTGGACAATGTGTAGTGCCATGTGTTACATCTGACCGTATACGCACTTGTATTGCTGTAGACCGGTGTGTCACTGATTGTGTAGGGCGTATGTGTGTGCATAATGGGAAGATTAGGGCATCTTGGGAAGGTAGAGGGTGCACAGAAGGGATCAATGATGACATTTTGAGATGTGCTGGAAATGCTCCAGGAGGAGAAACATTCAGGGTCTCTGCAAGTGGGTGCACGGAGAGACATTAAAGGGGCTTGCATACAGTACAAATTCATATGACAGCTTTGTACTACTCTGTGTTAAGGAGGTTGCTTATTAGGTATAAAAATCAATCTACCAGATTGCAAATGGTAGCACAATCAATGTGAAGCCATCTTGATTCTGACAGTGTGCAGCCTCTGGGTTTAACCTATGTATAATGCTCTATAATAATAATTATTGCAGGATTCTGTTTCAAGATCTCATTGCCACACAATAATTTTGGATTTCTACAGTTAAAAAGAGTACCTTGAAAAAAATATTTTAGGAGCTTCAGCTAGATGTGATCACTAAATGGGTCTGCTAGTCAGTCAGGACATATGGCAGCATGCAGAGGAGATGCAAGTTCCTCATGACCTGCCCTGTGAGAAAATAATCAGGCTGAAAATAGCAGCAGCTTACTTTAATGAGATTTCTTGCTTGGGCCCCAGCTGCTCTGCACTCTTCTGGCATGCAAGCCATTAGCTTGTACTGCAGCTAGAAATGTGATGGAACCCGTTTCCTAAAATGGAATGAACAAGGGGAGCAGGTGTTCCAGTCCACCACCATGTCCTACCCCCATCTTTCCTATTATTACATTATTTCTTCCTCAACTCCCATCATTTCCTATAACCAAACCCCACTTTTTTCTTCAGATTTCTGTTGTTATCAGACCCCTTTTCTTCCAAAATGTGTCTGACTTTGGTGTCCTTTGACTTCCAGGAGGTGGCACATGAGTGTGTGAGGGTGGGTTTTGGGGTAATGGGGGCATGATTGGTCTCAACATTTCAACTTTTAGGCATGAAAACAATATGTAGTGCAAGTAGGATGCCACTTTGAAACAATACTTTCTGTTAACTTTTGCTGTGAAACACAAACTGGAGGAAGAGAGTCCTAGAAACAAACGACAAATACATAACATTAGAATTTAATTATATGAGTGTGCTTCTTCGCTCTTCTTTAAGTGTGGGGTAAGGGACAATTGTTTATTTTCTGAGATGAGTGTCAACAGTATTTTCAATAACCATATATGCAACTTACACCTTTAAATCTAAAAAATATTTTTATAGAGATTAGCCATAAAATGTGTCTGGGTAAGAAACATACACACAGGCCTAGGAGTGACCTTTCTTATTGTGACAAGCAGGGAGACAAGTGCTTTTGGGAAATGAAGGGTGGATCATTCAGGTGAATCAATTTTTACATAGCATTCTGAACAAAATACAAAATCACAAAGTGCCTTACAAAGCAAACAATGTCACCACATAGTATCCGATGGCTAGTGATGTCTTTTATTTTAAAACATTGTAAAACGATATAGCTGCACTGTTAAGTCATAACTATTAAAGAGATTTCAAATTATATAAACTGCATATTTTGTAAAAGTATTTATTAATATACAGTGAATACCAAGAAATTATAGAATCTCATACACCAAAAAGGGAAGAACTGCCTTTCATCAGCAAAAATTTTTCTCTTGTACTTAATCTCAATTTTGTACAAACCTTGTTCTCCCTGTACATGTATCTACAAATGCAGTAAAACTAGATACACGATGGTAACTGTTTAGTGGTATACAGCTTAATATGACGTAAATAGAATGTTGTTACAGTGCTTCGGGTCTAGTTTGATAACTGTATGGGGTGTACTGTTTTTTGCAAATTCACAATACTTACATGAATTTCTTCATGGCTGCAAGGTATTGCAATGGTTAACAAAGCTGTCTCGTATTATTATCATTTAATCTTAACCCAGTCACTGACTCAGTGAAATTTCATGTTCTCCTTGTGACTATGGGTGGAGTGGTGGCTCTGACATTAGGGATCTGCGCTGGCAATCAAAAGATTGCCGGTTTTAATCTCATAAATGCCAGAAGTTACTCTACTCCATTGTGCCCTTGAGCAAGGCCCATAACCGGCAATTGCTTCGTCCTGGGTATGATGTTAACCTGCAAGCATGTCCTGTAACTTACAGGGAAAAACTTGGGGGTTGGTGGCAGGAATTGGCACTCCAGTCAGTATAAAAAACTTCACAATGTTACAGTGTGGTGCTGAGGTGTCATCTGCTGCACTCGGGTCCCAATCCAGGTGGTTCGTCGTGTGGTGGGTCTGGCAACGCAATATCAGCGCATGCTCCCAACCTTGTGTCTATGTTACCCCTTGACACACCCCTATATCCCAAAGATGTGCAGGTCAGGTTAACTGGCAACTCTAAATTGTTCCTATGTCTGTGTGGGCATAAATGGATCTTTTGATGGACTGGCAGTCTCGTTCACAGTATTGTTCATGCATGCATGGATAGATGAATTTACTCCCATGCGCAAAAATGCATGAGGAAAATTACACAATGATTGTTGATTCAAAATTTTCCAGGAGTGGGCAAATCAACAAGCCCTGTGTTGGGTTGATGTCTTATCTAACTATTATCAGTTCCAACCCTAGCATGTGATCGCATGAGAACGGGCTTCAGATGGCAGAAATACTACAAAGTGTAAGGAAGATTCTAAAAAGAGATGGACTGAAAATGCACCTTAACTGGCAGCAGTATTTTCGGTGATATGACTATGAAATGCTGAGGTGATGGTCCTTACATGATGCTTAAAGCAGAGGGAGAATAAATATGCCATTTACAATGGCTTACAATAGAGTCACGTTTACAATAGAGTCACTGTTTAAAAAAAACCAATCATCCATCCATTTTCAATCCAGTTTATCCTGAGCAGGTTAATGGGGAAGATAAATCAACAAGTATGGCTAAAGAATTGCATTTAAAATCCACAAGGTCACTGCGTGTCCCTCAGCCAGTAACTATTTGTGCTTGTGTACTAGCTGTGTCAAACGTGTGATGCTGCACAGTATACATTTTGTAGGTATTTAGCTATATGTAACAGAAAACATAGTGAAGCATGTAAAAATATAAACGTAAAATAATTATGTGAAAACTGATCCTTGCTTAAAAGAAAAACAAATCAATAGAGTGTGATAATGACATTTTCAAATGTCACTCCTCGACTGGTGAATACAATATTTCTCCACCACGTCCAAATTTATGGACTCGAACTTTTCCAGCAGGTTTTACTGAATCGCCCAGGATTCAACAACGCTCCTTGCACAAATGTTGCTAAGTTTTATTTTACGCAGAGAACCACAATCACATTGAATACATTAACAAGTAGTGTAATAGAGAGCAGGGCTTTAGGGACCCTTAAAACTTTGTATTATTTTGGAAGAATGAGGTGGATAGGGTCGCCGAGCTTTGCTGCCCTGAATGGCCTGTTCTTGTCAAAATGTTGCTAATGTTCGAGTGGGGACTCAAGTTCCTTTAACTCCACCTCTACAAGCTGCATCTAGTACGCAGCGACCTCACTGGGCCGAACCCCCTCAAAGCAACATTGAGCATTAGCCAGGACTTCCTTTTTTGACCTTATGGGGCGTCGCCTTAAAAGCAGTTAGCCAATGATAACACATATTAAGCAATAGCTGCAGAGTAGGCAGCGCTAGATAGGTTTAAATGCCCGTGATGGGCGGGGTTTCAAAGGGGGACAGGCTCTAGCCGGAAGTGTCTCGCGGCTCGCCTGACTGTCATTTAGCCTCGGTCGGTTCTGAGGAGAAGGACGGCGGCGACGTAGCGCCGGCAAAAGAAAATTAAAATAAAAGAATAACTAAATACGGACGCGAAAAGGGTATATTAACAAAGATGAAAACTGTCGAAACGTACATCTGATATTTGTATAGTCATATTTCCTTTACGTAACACTACAATTCGGGGAATCCGAGAACCGACCGATGACGTAATTTTATCTGTAAAAATAGTTAAAATATACTATCTCGTACGTCTGTGTCATTCAGGTCAGCACAAGAAAAATCGAGTAAATAGAGAACATTTATTTTTATTATTGCTATTATTTTTTTAACATTTTATTTAGGATACAATAAAGAACGTTGTTTATCCGTTGAAGCACTTCAGTTTTCTTTAATAATTTGAAGGATTTTGCTGGGGCTCTTACGATTTTGAAAAAGGAGTAGATCGGCCTGGACTGTGTTTTCAGTGGTAAAGAGTATTTTAACAAACGTTAACATTCGTTTCAACAGCTATTTATCGCCGAAAAGGAAAACTGGCCCAAATCCCGAACAAACAGAAGACGTCATCAGAATTTCCCTGTTTTTAAATGGTTTTGGCAGGTTAAGGATCCGAGAGGAACGGACGAAAAGGTACGGTACAATTTATTTGTAAATCTAATTGTCGAGATGGAATCGCCAACCTTTTTTGTTTCGTGGAGAATGTATTGGGGCACCGAGGACATGAGCCTCTGCGTTTCTGCCCACGTCACAAGGCCGGTGAGCCTTATTATGTGCGTGTGCGTGACGATACAGATGTGCACCGCAGCAGATTGTATTCACATCACGCCTTGCACTTCTGCTCGTCCAAACCCGATTTCGTCCCTCAGTCCTTGTTTTTCTTCCATTTGAGCGAGGTGATCGATTCTCCCTTTTCATATGTTGTTTGCGGATCCCTTTTCCCCTTTTTTATTTCACACAACGCCACCACGATCTTGCAGCATTTACATGTGATGGCCTGTGCAGCTTTGCTCCGATATCGTGTGTATGTGCAAAATTATAGACGAAATTACATACATGAGGAGGCGGATAGAAACGCAGAGCAAATGTAGATCACCAATGATGAGCATGATAGGGTTTGTATTGGGCTGCTCTGAAATGCAATTAAAAATGTTGCATGCAAATATTTATCTCATTTAAGTGGTTGCTGGTTTATGTAGATGAAATAAAATACACTTATCTTTGCTGATGATTAAATTGTGCATTCATTTTATATATGAAATTGATGATATGTTTTATTTTGATCTATGATTTTTGTTTTTTAGGACATCTGACAACAAATACTGTTGGGGAAAGTCATACTGGAAAATATAATAAATGGGGGATTACGGGTTTGGAGTCTTAGTTCAGAATAACACTGGTAATAAATCAGCTTTTCCAGTAAGATTTCATCCACATCTGCAGCCTCAGCATCACCATCAAAATACATCTCCAAGTCCTGCTGCTTTTATAAATAATAACACAGCTGCTAATGGCAGCAGCGCTGGATCAGCTTGGCTTTTTCCTGCAGCAGCTGCCCACAGCAACATGCAGGATGAAATCATTGGGTCTGAAAAATCCAAAGCCCAACAGCAGCAACAGGAAATACAAGAAACACAAGAAAAACAACAGCTCTCTCCTAATCATCAGGAAACTGGTATCATCTCGGAGCATGACAAGTCACGACCAGAAGAGAGCAAAGGAGACAGTGGTACTCCCGAGAGTGGAAATGGCAAGGAGAAATTGCGAATTGAGTCCCCAGTATTAACTGGGTTTGATTACCAGGAGCCATCAGGGCTTGGAACCGCTGCCCAATCCAGCACTACTTCTACATCATCCCTGACAGGTTTTAATAACTGGTCTGCTGCCATACAGCCCACCCCCTCTACAATCATTAATGAAGATGTTAGCTTTTTCAACCCAGCAGCTTCTGGCAGTAATGCCCCATTGCTTTTTCAGAATTTCTCACACCATGTTGGTCCTGGCTTTGGTGGCAGTTTCTCGCCTCAGATTGCACCCATTTCTCAGCACCATCCACCCCACCCACATTTTCAGCATCCTCACAATCAGCATCAACAGCACAGGAGGTCTCCAGCAAGTCCCCATCCACCACCATTTCAACATAGGAATGCTCCTTTTAGCCAGCTGCCACATTTGGCCAATAATCTCAGTAAACCGGCATCGCCCTGGGGCAGCTACCAAAGCCCCTCCCCAACTCCATCCTCCAACTCCTGGAGTCCTGGGGGTGGTTATGGGGGCTGGGGAGGATCACAGGGCCGGGATTATCGTAGGGGTCTCAATGGAGGTATGGCACCCCTTAACTCCATATCCCCATTGAAGAAGACCTTCCCCAACAGTCACATACCATCACAGAAGTATTCCCGGACGAACCCAGGTTTCACCCAGAAGTCGTGGCTAGAGGAGAACATGGCCCGCAATGAAAACATCTTCCCATTTCAGGTGAGGGAGTTGTTTTTCTTTCCTGCTGTTAGTTGTTTCACACATTCTGTTTTAAAAGCCCCTATCTGCTTGAAGGCATAGCATGACTGGTGTGTTTTCAAAAACATGAAGGATTATGCCAGTAACAAGGTTATCTGTGTCATGCCAGAAACAGTCATTTAAATGCAAAGGAGATTTTTTTTTTGTTTTAGATTAATTTTTGCTTTGGTCATCTAAATTGTAACAAAGTGAAGCTTAGATTGATATAGATTTGAGTGTCCCAGTCTGGTTGCTGTGTGTATGGAATTTGTACTGTATATTCATCTTGTGCTAACATAGGTTATTTGGGCCCACCGATTTTGCTCTTGCATCCCAAAGATGTGCATGTTAGAGTAAATGGTTACTCTAATATGGCCCTGTAAGAGTGTGTGCTGTGAGAGATTGGTACCCTATCTTGAGTTAGTTTATGAAATATAACCATAATACTGCCATAGGCATCTGCCCAGTGACACAGCTTTAATAAAGAACGTGTGAATGGCTATTCTTAACTGATTTGACCTTTTTCCTAAAAGAAAGAAAGGTAGTTGTGGCAGTTATTTTTACATTTTCAATTTATTTGTTTTGCAAAATATTAAGAAATTGGTTCATTAAAATGCAGGGTGAGTAGGTTCTATTTTTGTTTTATATCTCGATAGCAGAGGTGATTAAAGAATAGTACACTATGTAGAGCTACACAGCCAAAACTCTGTGTTGAAGTACTGCAGCACCTTCCTATCATACAAGTGCAGTAATGTGAAATAAGAATGCTCCTCCTTGGGGCTGAGTGCAAGCTGACGCCAAATTCCATTGCACAATGATGGTGCTAAATTCCTACCTTTTATGGGGCTTGTTCCTTAAATCTGCCAGCCAATGGTATCCACATAACTTTATCGAAGCAGCCTATGTTGTAGATATGGCATTTATTTTGACATTATACCAGTGTAACAAAGGTTAATGTTCAGTCGAAACAGATGAAGAAAGTGCAACTCCCATCTTTTTTTAATCGATTGTCTAGTCTGCATTTTAAAGGCAGTGACTAATGGCTAAAAAGCAGAGGAAAGCTGAACAAATGTGCCTTATGACATAGTGATGGCAGAGCATTAATCTCTCCCTTAATATGAGCAACAACAATAAGTTGGACATTTCAGGAAGCAGGATGTAGACTCCACTTCAGTATTCATTGGATGGAGAAGGTCAACAGCTTAACATTTCTTTGAGTCACAACAATCAGTGATCTAAAGAGAGGACAACATATCTTGGCTAAAGGAGGACTTGCCAGTGCCTATGGATTGTCTCTTTCGTCTTCTGTAGGTGCCCAGTGGTATCTATTCTCAGTACATCATATCCTGGTTCAGAGTCTGCTCGGCTCAGGACTGCAAAAGAATTGTAGAGGGTAGTGAGGGTCTCTTGGTATGTTAATGGCACACACAGCTCTTCAGTTTGTCATATACAGTAGATTAATAAATTATTCAGACACCTTTACTTTCTGCACGCTGTATGTGGTAGATTTAGTTTTAAATGGATAAAACTTGGCTGCTGTATTTATCCTTGAAACTTGTCTAAAGTTTGATTAGCAGACACCTGTGGCAAAATGAACTGATTGGTAATCATTTAGAAAGGCTGTGTAAGCACCCACAATTCACACTGCATGTCAAGTTTAAAAAAAAAAAAACAACTATTATCTGTAGACCTCCACTATCAGATTGTGGTGAGGCATACATCAGGGCAAGGGAATAAAACCATTTCTAAAGCTTTGAGTATTCCCAGGAGCACAGTGGCCTTGATAATTGGAACATGGAAAAAAGTTTAGAACCAATAGACTCTCCTAGAATTGACCTCTGGCCAAATTGAGTAACAGGGCAAGAAGGGTGTTGGTGAGGGAGGTGACCACAAACCCAGTGGTCCTTCTAAAATAGATTCAGAAGTCCTCTGCTGAGATTGGAAAACCAGTTGGAAAGATGACCATCTCCGCAGCATTCCCTTAATCAGGTATTTATGGTAGAATAACTAAATGGCATTTAAAGGTCTCTGAGAGCATGAGGGGTAAAAAGGATTCTCTGGGATGATGAAACAAAAATTTGACTCTTTAGGCAGATCTCCATCATGCCCTGGGGGTTTCTCAGAGACAGAAGTAGGAATAGGGTGTTTGGTCAGAAATGATGGAAGGATAATGTAGCTAAGTATAGAGACGTCTTTTAAAAAAAACTACCAAACCGCGCACACAACCTCAGTCCGGGGTGACTGTTCATTTCAATTTTTCGGTGTACTTTTGTATATCACTCTTCACATACTGTAGGTGCAGAGGGCTGAGAAAAGTTCTGCGGTAAAGTGTGCAGTTACAAACTTTATTAATTACATAATGACAATGCTTGGAGTGTTTTTGGGACAAGTCTCTGACTAACCTTGGATGGTCCAGCCAAAGGCCCAAACTTGAGCATCATAGAACAACTGTGGAGAGACCTGAAGGTTTACAGATGCTTCCCATCCAGTCTAACGGAACTTGGGAAGATCTTCCCCAATCCAGATACACACAGCTTGTAGAGACTTGCCCACAAAGACTCTAATCTGTAGTTACTTCCATGGGGCTTCTACAAAGTACTGAATTAATAGATGATAGGTTTCGCTTTTTGATTATTAGTTAATTTGAAAACTTTTCTGAAATTATGTTTTCACTTTGTCATTATGGATTGAGTACAAATTAATGTTGATGTTAAAATGGCAACAAATCTTCAACAAAATAAAGTGTGTAGAAAGTAAACAGGTCTGAATATTTTCTGAATCCACTGTATGTAACGCAGCCTGCCTTTGAAAGGCGAACAGTATTGTTGAGATTTCGGCCATCATTCACAATCGTATTTTTTGCTCTTGCCAATGGTATTGGGTCATTAGCACATAAACCACAAGATTCAGGAGCAGTTTTCATTGTTTGTGCTCTAAGGCTACTTGGCACTTACTTGCACTGACAACTCCATGATTGTACATGGTGTCTGTTGTTTTTATATATCGTCTCATGCAGTGTTCAGTGTGTAGTGTTGTACTCATTGTCTGTAGTTTGTAATTTAGTGCCGCCATTGTACTATTCTGTGGGAGATACAACTATTTAAGTAAAAACTTTAACCTGTTGAGCTAGAGGTGAAGATTTCATCATCAGTTTTATAAAAAACTAGTAGTAAGAATTACATTGTGCAAGCCATTTTATTTAATTAGATGGATTAAGAGATGTCAGGATAGTATGTAGGAAAACGGACATTTGTAGATTACTATAGACATACTTATGAACTGGCATGATAAATAATAATACAGGAGCAAAAACAACACAGTGTTTTTATAAAAAAAGGATACAGGTGGGACTTGAGCCAGGACACCCCCCCTACTTTCAGTTAGAAGTGCCCAGATATGCTGTACTGCAGCTGCTGTAGCCTAGCACAAAGCTCATCCTTTACAATAATTAAATATGAAATTGCATTGTAATTTCATGTTTGTCCCCTCACCCTAATTAAATTAACGTTTTTGTAAGCCTCAGAGTCATTGGACTTATCCATTATTTAAAAAAAACATTGTTGTCTGCAAATTGCCAAGAATTTCTTTTCAGTTGGTCAATTGGATGCATGTAGGTTTATATACCGTAAACAGATAATATAATCATGATAAGATTCCTAATTTATCATTTGCACGCAACAACTGCATTCACTGACATTTTGTTTGGCCATTAAAAAAAAAAAACTAATAAATATTGCTTACACCTATGCTCCCAATTAAAATCAACATTACTACAGTATATCACTACAACATGAAATAGTAAATGCTGCAATTATTCCGGATGGTTTCCTTTAACATGTTTCATGCATATAATGCTTTATAGCTGTCTTTTTTAAATCAGGTTTATCTACAAGTCACTTTGTCAGAATTTTGGTTTATGTTTACATCAGTACGTACTAAAAATAACACGTAATGAACAGGTCCAGTTAATTCAAGTTTAAGCTGTTACATACTGCTGATGGCTTTATTTTCCATCTCTGTCTCTTTCTGCTTTTTATTTTTTCTTCATATTTTTTCACTGAGTGCATTACTCGGACACACCTAAACAAGGTAAAGGTTGTAACCTTGTTAAGGCAGAAGCCTGGTTTCTTAAAAATCCACGTTTACATGCACAAGGAGTCTTCTGGAGTTCTCCTTTGTCAGAACGCCCTGATGTCATTAAAACAAGCAGTTGAATGTCATCATTGGCCACTGTGAATCTGAAAACAAGCACGAAGCCTGTGATAATTGTCTTGTATCCTATAAGTAAATGTAGTTCTCCATGTGCTGCGAAGTAAGTAACATCCATCCTCTTTTTTTACATCTCAGATCTGAGCCCCTGGTGATTTACAGAATGGACATCGGCTACTGCGTAACCTGATCGCTCTGTTCTAACATACCTATAGCAAATAGTTGGATGAAAGCTAAACTGACACGTTACTAATGTTTTTCTGTTGCCATATTGCACCCAGCATTCTCTTTTCTCCCTGGCTATGCAATTGACTCCTGCAGTTGACCCTGTACAGTACTTGTGCTTCTTGCCTTAAACCCAGTGCTGCTGTGATAGTATTAATGCAGGTATTTTTTTTTTTTACTTCAATAAAATAAGTATTGCACTGGGTTTCTCTTTACTATAAAAAAGTAATCGGGCTATATAATAATGCACATTGCTTTGAATGCATTACAGCTCTTGAGATTTTGCTGCTGAATTTAGCACTGTATGTTCAGTTCATCAATGTAAATTTAGTGATTTTTGAAATATGGAGACAGATTATTTCAACCAAGAGAAGGAATAATTTAATTGCCCAAGTATTGGCCTCAGGAAAGTAATCTTAGTGGATGCTTCTACCTGTGGTTGCTAAAAGCATGTGTGAAGCTAGGCAGGCAAACAAGAGTGCAATGGACATGTGCAGGCTACAGAATCCTTAATTGTAACTGGGTTAACCAGGTTTTCTAAACAGAATAAGGGTTTATGTGGCATTTTAGAGACCAGGATTGGGTGAATATCTGGGTTATTAAGGCACATGTAAACACTCTGTATATTAAGGTTGCTTTGGTGTAGTGAAACTTTTCAGTTGAGTACCAGTTAATTATTTGTAAAACCTGTCTTTGTTGTGTTGTTTTTCAAGGCACCTCACATGAGCAATCCGATGATTTGCCAGACTGTAACCTATCTCGTCATTTACATGATTGTCGCCATTCTCCTTTGACCCTTCTCTGTCACAAGCTGCAGATTGCTTATCACACCATTCTTGGTAAATCCTTGAAATGGCTATTTTTGAAAGCAGGCGATCACAATTGCTTGGGAGGTGCTAAAACTGACATGGATAAGGTAAACCATCATGCTCATTACAATGCTCACCAGAACACTATCTGGTACTAATAATGCTGGTCTACCAGATTTATACCACACCGCATATCATGAGTCTGAATGTAGAGACTGAAATTGGGAGCTGCTCCTAATAAATTGCCATGATGTTGATTGGCACAGAACAGTCCTCTCAAGCCCAAGGTCTGCCCCTTAGCGCTGGGTGTTTTGGAGCAGCATTACAAAATTTTACGAAATATTATTTGAAATATTAAACTTTAAATAAGCTCATACTATTTGTTGAAATATAAAAATGTTAACATAAACCTGCCAGTTACAAGTAGTTCAGTCCTGTCTTGGGTATTTTTGGTAATAATAGTAATAATTTTGCATTTGCTTTATTAGAAATGCAAATACATTTTTGGAAACTGTTACTCCCAAGGTGATTTAATTAACTCAAGAAGCAATACAATGGGCTTCTTATTTTATGTTTTTCTTTCTGAAAAAAAAATACATGATTAATTAAATAATAAATGATTGTGTCAGAATACTTTTTTGTCAATAATATGAAGGATTAAAGGTTTGACACATAAGCTTGTTTGGAATTTGCTACTTATACACATTGTAACAATGGTCTTTTAATTTTAGGATAAGTATTTCTGATCTCTTTGGGGCAGAGGGACAGAGAATAAAGGCATCTCTTTATTTTAATTAAAAGCAGACACCCATCATGTCTTGGTCTGCCATTTTGATTTTATCATAAAACCAACTGTGACTGCTTAAGCCCACATTTGTGTGTAAATTTACCTCTTTGCTTTCTAAATGTCACAGTTGTAAAATGTTTTGATATATACAAACATTTATTTAGAGCTGCTTTAATTTCTCTGCCAGATCATATTCATGCATATTTTTGTTAAATGCAAAATTGCTACATCACAGACCTTGTCTTTATTGTGCACTTTTCGGTGAGGGTGCGTAGGATAATAGTTAGATTTTTTTGACACGTCGTGCAGGTAGTTCTGCTTCAGTGAAGTTCATAATTTGGGACTCCTGATCCTGTTAGGACCTTAAGAAGCAAAGAAAGTACATAATCGACCATGTGAATCTGGTCTATCTGAAGGGCCAGATTTAAGAGCAGCAAAAGCAGGATCTTTCCATAAGTGCTTTGTTTTTGTGCAAGAATGACTTGAAAATAGCAGCCCCTTTTTATTTCAGAGGTTGTATGTTTTCATAGTATATTTTTATCTGCATGTTTTATTTTCTGTTTTCTACATTAATATCTTATTTTGTGAATTTAGGGAACAGTACAAAATTGTTAGGTCTTTCTCTGTGTAATGTAGTCACACCAAAGAATTGCTTGCTTGCACATTGGTGTGATTAGTAGTGACACCCAGAAATATTTAGGAAAGGTTTAAGACGGTTGTCGTTACAGTCCTACAAATATAATCCAGCTCAAGGATTGCATTCATATTTAAGGTTCTGACATCTCTACTTTGTGTACTTGCAGCACATGGTGGTCATGAGTCCATGAGTTAGTGTTTTATTCTAGTAGAGCATTCAGTAGGGGACATTCAGTGAAAGTGCTGGCTACTTGTTGTTGCAGTGGTTTTGGGCTGTCTTCATTAAATATTAGGATTGTCTAGGCAGCTGGAAACAGTTTTAAAATGGACTTGAAGAACAGGTGACAGTGCTCAGATAAGCTGAAGTTGGGGGTAGGTAGCAGTAGTGTGTAAAATGTAACCTAAAAAGAGCTGCCTTCCCTTGTTGAAATCTGATCTGATAGGCTTGATTCTCTATCTTTCAGTATGATAATTTACAGAACTCCTGATATGCATTTCAGTTTTATTGTGCACTGTTTTTTTAACAAGGTAACTTGGTTTGTTTGTATTTCTGTCATTTTGGAAATTTGTAAAAAATTGGCTATATGCATCAGTCCTCCTAATCCTAAGTACTGCTGCTGTTTTAGAACTTCACAGTTAACATTGAATTAAGTAGGTTTACTCATGGTTGCTTCCCCATTTTTCAGTTCCCCTCTTCCATAACCCCTTATGTATGTACCTTCTATAGGCATCTTTGAGACCTTTGTCCTCCCAATCCTAAAGCTATTATAAAAATGAGTAGAAAAGTTGGATACATGTGAATCTATGGTGCTATAGATTGCTTATTTTTTTTCCATGTGGCCTGCAGTTACGGTGATAGCAAAATGCTAATCTTACCAATACAGTCCTGTACACCACAAACATCTACATTTTTAGGTCCCCAAAATAATCTGACTAGTCGAATGTAATTACAAAATTCAGTAAAACCTAAATACAATAATCACATTTAAGCAATGACCCATTTCAGTTTACAGTGTCGTTTTCAGTGTATGCAAAGAATGCATCACTACTCATGCCAGGAACCAGCCTTTTTATTGGGCCAGAAATGAATGTGAACCGTATTATCAGTCAATTCAAAGATGAAAAAGAGCAATGAAGGATTATAGTGCAAATTTTAATATAAGCACATTTAGATGAAGCTTATGTTTCGAATTATACCAGGCTTCAGCAGTGCACTAAAAGTCTACAGTTAGTCATGTTGTCATGATGAAATTTGATGATATTGTTGTGCATGTTTTTGTAAAATGAATCATTACAAATACATGGTTCATGCATAGAAATCTATTGTTATTAGAAATTACAGTAATATTTGCTCTTAAAAACACAAAGTATCCTACATCGCCTTTCAGCAGTTAGTCATAACCTCTACACCGTTGAATATCAAAGACCATGCGTCTCAAACAAGTCAGGCCTTTCAATGCTTTGTTTAAATAAAGGCATTACTGCCGTCCTCTGCCTACTGCTAAATTTTTCATTAGCAGTGATGAATCTCTGAACTCAAGCAAGAAGTGTTATCACTGACAGGCCATTGAAAATGACCCAATTGAGTGTTTTTATGTTGCAGTTTGAGATTTTTTTTTCTTTTGCCTTTCCAAGTTGACACCCATGGTCCCTTAAGGCGGGTTTATACTTCACGCGACGCATGCTGCAGCGGATGTTCCTGCTACGAAAGCTTTTTACTGTTTTATACTTGTGCACATACTTTACGTAAATCTGGAGGAATCCAGCAGGTGACAATGCAAGGTATCATCACGGTGAGAACAGGTTCGGCTTCGCTGTGTTGTGAATTTCCTGGAACATCCATTAAATTCCGATGATGCCTTACCGCAATATCTCTGAAAAGGATGTCTAACAATTAAATACATCAATCCAGGGATGTGTCCATTCGAGCAAGCATTGGGCACGAGGCAGAAGCACCAAGACCCTAAATCTGCATATCTTTTGAAGGAAACTGGAGAACAGTGTGGAAACCCTGCAGGAAAACATGTAAACTCCAAGCAGGGAATACCAGCGACATGACTTCCTGCGAGACAGCAGTGCTACTGCTCCGCCACTCTGTCACCCCCATGTTTGTAATTATTAACAGTATTCATTATTTAAACTAAATTAACAATTTATCTATAAACTGTAACATACACACTTTAATGCATTTCATCATGAAAGGGATATCAAGTATAACTCTAAAGATTCTAAATTTGCAGAGAGTTGGAATATCATACATTTAATTTGTTCTGTGTTGTGATCTATTGCTGCTTGCCGCTGCTGTCAGGTCCAAGAAGCTCGTAGCTATTAAAAACTGGGATGACGTTTACGACGGTCTGCTTTAATGATAAAGTAAACTACAAGATTAAAGCCAAAATTTCCACTTTAATCACAAAATACACGTTTTCACCATGTCCGTAATTTTTTTTCTCTGTGGCTCAAATATGGCACTGTACATTATGTTGCTGTTGTGAAGTTGCAAAAAAAAAAAAAAAGACGGCACAAAAGATGGTATGTGAGACTTTTAAAATGTATTGTGTCACTATGATCGGAATCGGAAACGCTTGAATATAAAAGCACCACGAATGCATCTATATGTTGGCATTTTGCTTCACCACATCGAACCATTCATCAAACATCGAAGTGTGCACATCGATTCCATAGGATCCTCAAAGTGGCTTTCTGTCACATGTAGATAGTAAACAGAGACTCTTCTGTCACATTCCGACTTTTATCACACTGCGCCCCCAGAATTTTGCTGGTACTGAAACTTGCGTACGTGTCGTGTTAATTTCTAAAGACCTGCTCAGAGGATGCATCAAATGGCAGCCATGATGCGGGCACGTACGCGTTCTGAGTGTGAAGTATAAACGAGCCCTTAGTTGTTGTGAATGGTGTTAATTGTGCATCTTGCATGATTTTCTGTGCCACTACTCCACTTTCAAATTGCCGCTTTCCATCTTTTGTAGTTTGTTTTTCTTCAGTTTTACCTAGACTTGATTTGGTTATCTCAGAGTCTCATTCTTTCCCCACTGTAGTGTTTTTTTATCTTTCCGTTTTGCATGGCTAATCCTCTTCAGGACAAATGATAATTGGAAGGTTGATAATTATTGAAGGCCATGTCACTAAAACATAACATCCCTGAACCTGTTTAATCCAGTTCAGGGTTGTGGAGGACTGGATCCTATCATGCTAGCACTGTGTTTGAAGCAGGAAACAGTCCTGGACATGGTGCCAGTGCATTATAGAGACTTACTCACACACGAGGATCAAGCTGAAATCCAGAGCTCATACTTGAAAGGCATTCTGTAACCCCAATTAGGTTTGAATATCACACAAGTAAAAGGGTAGTAAATAAGGCATTGGAAAGTTTTGTTAGTTGACTTGCAGTATACAAGATATTACAACCACTTATCTTATCTACATTTAGTCCATTTCAGTGTAGCTGGACATTAGGCTTTATCCTGGTGGTAATTGAGAGCAAGATGGGAATCAATCTTGCAAGAGAGGACAGCACATTGCAAAATGCACTTGTGCAATGACTCAAGCTTGTTTATGATTATGGAATTCCAGTAAACGTAATATGTACTTGTTGAGGAGGTAACTAGAATATAGAAACCTGAAGGAGAGCTTGGAAATAAAAAAAATTAAAAATGGCAAATGTAGATGTGGGGAAAATATTTCAACAGTCGAGTTTTGCAATATTTATGTTGTAGCATATCATCATAGAAGATATGTATCCTGTTTTTTTTTATTTTTGGTTGTTGCATGTGGTACATCATCTGAGTGATTGCAAGCATCTAGAGACTCTCTTTTCTCCTGTCCCAATTGGGCAAGGTTAGCCTCTGGAACTCAAAGAAAAGACAACTAGTGTCTGTAAAATTAAAAATTGAAGGGACGCAAAGCTTAGCAGGATGCCTCTCCCTATAGTTAAATATCATAGATGTTTTTTGAGAATGGAATAGTCTTGAGCTGCTTTTACTAGTGTATGAAAGTTGAATTTTATTTAAAAAAAATAAGAGAATGGCTCAGCTGTACCTTATATGCAACAAACATGTATGTAGCCTGAAGGATTTAACCTGCATTTTTTCAATGTTTCTTCCACCATTCAATAATCTCATTTAGAGGTGTCACAAAAAAAAACATTTCTTTACTACTTCTTACCTAAATTTTGAAAATGTAACAGCTACTAGTTTTTTTGCAGTGTCGATAGTACTGAGAAAGTCGGCACTCCGCTCGTGTGACTGCAAGTAGACAAAGTACTTCGGAAGGCACAATAATGCATGAAAAAAAAAACATGAGTGATACTGCATATAAAAATGGATCACATTGATGATGCTACAGCACAGCATCATCACATGTGAAAAAGAAAAAAGGCAGAAGTCACATTCTGAAATGCTTTGTGTTCACGCAGGGGAATTTTATCGCACAAGTGCAGGAATCATACTTGTTATTAAAAAAAACGCTTACGGGCGCAATACTGCCACTTTTATCCAATTATATAATTAGATTTGAAACATTGTATTCATTCTCTAATAAATAATGTGCATTTCCAAAAATGTCTTATCAATCCAAGCATCTATCCAGTTTACATGAAGTGCAATGTTGCAGATTAAGAAGGCGAATTTCGCAGTTATGCTCATAGGGATTTGGAAGGACTGGCAGAGCTAACAAAAGTTGCTACAAGTAAACCTCGACACAAGACTCAAATGAAGTTTCTATTTGACATGTCTACACCAGCAATGAATTAGAAAGCTTTTATTCACATTGTACCAGTCCAATGAATTTATAAAAGCTACTCCTGTAAATGGTAGAACAAACTGTGACAAACAAGTAATATAAAAACACACACACCATAAAAATATGATGCCATTCATAAATAAATAAGGGGCTTAAATTAGTAATTGTAATCAGTGTACATACTGAAGATAAAAATTACAACAGTTCAATGGCACAAGTTGCTCAATTCGTTAATATCAAAATAAAATTCATTTAGTCTTTCAATGCTTTGAAGGACCAAAGAAATCTCCCTATTAATGCAACGTGTACTGTGTTAATGACTACACATTATCGCCAAAACACGCAGAACAGAACATGCAAAACAGCATACTTTATTGTTGAGCAGAAATCTGGAAACACTGAATTTAGGTCATTTGTTTGGCTTTTGAAGGCAAAGTACCATTCATTAGTATAACACATATGTGAAAGCACATGTCATATATTTGAATACTATGTTGAAGAATGTAATATTGCCTCGCAATTGTAAATTTAATTCTGGATTTGTACATGGACATAAGCAATAACAAAATGTGATCACTCACATGAAAAGCATTGAAAACATGAGTTTGTTTAAATGGAAATATCCTGAATAATCTTAGGATTCACTCATTGCACAGTAAATACATATTAATGCTTTAATTTTTATATTTAGTATTGATTTTAAGCAGTTTTTCAGCTACTGGTCTTGAAATGTCAACTCAAGTGTAGAATGTGCATAGTTTATAAATCCTTATAAATCCTGTGCTGAAATCCTTCCAAGGTTTTACATATTACATATTTTACATATTTACAATTTTTGGAGGATTCCAATACTTTCCGTGTACTTAGTATACGAGAAAGTAAAAAGAAAAGTACAACTCGTCTCTCTATTATAAAAGAAAATCTTGGGACAAGACAAGATTTTTTTCAAGAGATTTTTTCAGGTCCCGTGAGACGAAACTTTGGCCATGAGATTTTTTTTAAGTCATGCCCTCCTCTCAACCTTATTCAACCACGCACACGGTACTGTCACCTCTCATTCGTGTGAATGCTTTTCACAGACACATTTCCAGCTCTCTCAGCTCTTATTTTTTGTTTTCCTCACTTTAAGATCCCAAATAAAGAAAAGAAACGTCAACTTACAATATCCCGAAGAATATCTACAACCGTTAACACAGTCAAGCGGCAGAAACGCAAAGTGGCTAGCGCATAGCACAGGCCCGGGGGTTGGCAAAGCCCCCTAGTAATTCATAAAATTGATCCAGTGGGAGCAGAGTTGATTTATGCAAACAGACATGATGTTGACAGGAAAATATAAAGTTTTTTTTTTGTTTCTCCCCAGAAGTACCCCCGACCCACCCCAGTACACTTCTGTAAAATGTCATTCACCAAACCTTAAAAATTACATTTTGGAAGGCAGTCTGTCGGTGAATCGCCATATGCAGCGTGTAAAACTGTTTGTGAGGTGTATCCCATGGGATCCTTAAAACAATCCTTTACAACTGAGGTTAAAACACAATGAAGTAAGCAGTCTTTAAATACAGAGTTTTCGGTTACGACGCACGACCGCGTGCACCATAGCAAACTGTTTTACACGGTACATACAGCAATTCACGCTACTACCGTGGTCGGGTGTCTTGGTGGATTATATATAGAAAAGCAGCCAAAACCGAACAGAGCAATGAAACGTCTACGTGAGTCACAGGTGCATGTTGACTGTGCAAAGACGACAACAACTCAAGTGACGAGTTGGAGGTGGGCACATGAGCAGGCAGAGCGCGATGGCGGTCTGCCAGTTTTCAGTCACAGATGATTGTGTGTTGGTTCGTTCCGTGCATTATTACAATGTTGCTTTTCTTGCTGATTTATTACATTACCGATTTTTCAAATGTTAATTTTCTCCCTGTGCTTAAAAATCATTAAAAAACCGGCCTGATTATGCAGTGTATGGTACGCCGCGGGTTTGGCTAGTATGGTATGTTTATATAATTTTTTGACAGGTTTCTTATCAGTGTTTTTGTTTTTTTTTTTGGTTGCAGCTTGTCTGTAAAGCACAAAGAGCTTGTGACTTGTTTGGTGTTCTTTTAAAAAACAAACATGGGGAAAATACAGCGCTTCCTTCACAAACAAAAGGTCCACTGCGAATATGAAATGATGTAATCCAGTAGTTCTCCATAAGAAAGGCATATAATATCGCTCATTAATGCTAAAGCATATTTAATACCATCATTTATCATACTGCTGCTATCCTTTCTGCTGGTTTAGTGAGTATGAGCAATCAAACCCTGGTACTTGCTAACCCACCATCTTAGCAGCTTTGTTTTCAAGACATATTTCATTCATGTGACGTAGAGTAAATTAGATGAAATATAGTTCATAGTTAGTTCTGTGGCTAAATGAAAAGATAAATAAATAAAAATACAAAAGAACATGCTGAACTCTTCTGTAATGCCAGTTGAGTGCAGTG
Organism: Polypterus senegalus; assembly: GCF_016835505.1. Taxonomy (NCBI): domain Eukaryota; kingdom Metazoa; phylum Chordata; class Cladistia; order Polypteriformes; family Polypteridae; genus Polypterus; species Polypterus senegalus. The sequence goes on from NC_053166.1 coordinate 53,450,175, forward strand.
TGTGGAAGCAGGTGGCTGAGGACTTGACTTATGAAACTAACAAAGTGACTGACCTTTTCCCTTTACAGCTGAATGAAACCAATATTGCACCTTGTTACTTTAGGCAATGCAGACTGTGTGCAAAACTGAATATTTGGAAAGGTAGTTAAAATATGAACTGCCAAAAATACCCTTTAAAACATGGTGTTATGAAAACATACGAAATATCAGAAACAGAGCAATTATTTCACGTTATGTTTGATGGGGAAAACAAGACATTGTTTGAATACTCAAATGTTTAACAGTTATGGCATAAGATGGCAGTAAATCGGAGTTCCCAAGTGCAAGAGTGACTTTCACAATGCCGTTAGCCTAGAGCAAAGCAGCACGAGTAGAAAAATCTGCCTGCAAGTGCTGTGTGAATAGTCGTGTTTAAGAGGTAGAAGGCTGTCTCTTTTACTTTGACTCCACAAGCTAACAATTGAGAAATGCAAATAGGTTCATATTCACTTTGTAGGGGATGTGCAAAAAAGAATTAGCATGTATAGAGTCCCACAATGTGGAAAGTAGTGCAAGGAAAAATGTACTGTTACCAGTTTTAGCATTCAAATAAGATTTTTTTTTTCCTGTAATACATTTAAATTATTCAAAGATCGACATTTGACTTGACAGCCCACAGTAGTCATACCTAAGTGGGTTTTTTTTCCAGTTGTTAATAAAAGTGTAGATTATCTGCTTTGTAACTAAGAATGTAATAAATATGTCCTCCATTTTCCTCAACAGTTAATACTATGTGTCTAGCTCGTTGTCTTTGGTTTACCAGGTTAGCCCCACTGCAAGCAGCTGATTAGGAGTTTTGCCAGCCCCCCAGTTGATGGTTCCTTTTTTTCCCACTAGGTAAAGGTTTGCCTCTCACTTCACGCTTTTATTCTACTCATTTAGGCAGGAACGGAGAGAGAAATCCTGTTTAGAAATGCCACCCAATCCAGTCTGCCTTACAGGACAGAGAGGAGAGATCTCAGTGTAGTTAGAAAACATAAGGGCCTGCTTTTGAGAGCAGGTGGTGATTTTTAACTTACTGAATGAAGACTTATCCAGAGGTCAACAAATGTGTGTTATACTCCACTTTGACGCCCCTGTGCATAACTGTATCAAAACTGACTTATAGGTGCATGTAATAATATTGCAGCAGTCAAGAAGCATGCAGAAGAGGAAGGAGAGAAGAATTACTTTCCAAGTTCTGAGCCATTTCAGCATGTGGATAAGGTGACTGGTTAATAATGTGAAGTTTGCTGTTTCATGGCTGAAGAAAATTAATCAGCAGCTACAAAATATTAGATTAAATGCTGTTTGCATGAGGCAACATTGTTGTTCAGTCATGAATAACTTTTATGATAAACAACGCAACAGTTACAAGTGGTGCAATAATTTGCATGTACAGGCTGTCATTGATTGCGTGTTAATTTGTTCAAATGTTCTGGTTACTGATTGCTAACCTCTTGCTTGAAGCTAAAAATGGGATTGGTTGTTCAGGAAAGTGATAATTGTTGTCAAACCTGTCCATAATGTGTTTTGTTTTGGTGGTGCGGTGGGTTGTACAACTGTCTCACAGATCCAGCATCATGGATTTGAATCCCATGCCAAGTTATTGTCTGTGTGAAGTTTGTACATTCTTTCATTGTCTCTGTTAGGTTTTTCTTAGGGTACTCAGATTTTTCCTGTACATCCCAAATGACATGACGGTTAAATTGATGGTTGATTCCAAATTAGCTCCATGTGAAGAATGTTCGTGTGGTTCTGTCAATAAGTAGGCCCAGTGCTGGAATAGCATCCTGTCCAGGATTGTTTCCTACCTTGTGCTTAGTGATTCTAAACTGGATTTAAGCGAGTTTGAAAATGTATACATATACTTATCGGTGTACTGCATGTGTTTCTATGTGTTTTACTGTATATACGTTTTGGGTTATGTAGTTGTTGTACTGAATGCTTTAGTGATGTTGAAGAATATGTACTGTGTGTGTACGTATGTGCTCTGCTGCTGTTACTGCTTTGTTGTGGCTATAACAGTAAGACACTCTGTAGCACAGCTATAAAATTTTCATTTCAATTCAACTTAAAAGTGTGTTTGTGAACACCTATTATTTCCCCGTAGAGCAGTTTAAGTGAATCAGTGACAAAAAGTCACCATCAGCATGCTTTAAAACTTTGCAAAATATTGCCAACTAGCTGAATTCAGTCTTTAGAAATAAGCTTTAATGATGTATATTATAATGATAATTCAGCTGAATTCCTGATTAGTACATTAGTCTTAGGCTTTTGTGACAATTGAAACTACTAATGAAACATACACAGCAGACCTTGTTAAGAAATTATTGACAACTAGACTCCCTCCATTTAATATCCATTCCAAAGTAGTAGTGCTGTATATCAGTCCTCTGAGAAGTTTGCTATATGTTCTATGTGGATTAGACTTACGTGTGAAGAAAGCACAAAACAACTGCCTTATGTTTGCTTAATAAAACAGCGTACAAGAGAGGAAGACCTTAAAAGGAGTACACATTGCTGTGACATAAAGCAGAAAGCTTTCATCTTTTTCACGTCATGCACAAACTGTAGCTTTAGACAGTGTTTTAAAAGACACTGTAGTTGTACTATGTTGATTCCATAAAGGCTGTTAAATCCTTATAGGTGTTTTTATAAAATACCTGCAGAATTTTGTTTCAACCTAATTTTGTATTTAGAGATTAATTTTTGTCTTAAACAGCTGCATTATTTCCGAACATTTTAATTTATTGGATCACTCAAAAGATGCCCAAATGTACAGTATAAGCTTAATTGTGTAAGTAATTGATCTAAAATATGTATATACTATGCTTAAATGGATTAATTTGTTGATTTACTGGTTTGCATTATTTTTAAATCGCTAATTAATATATTTAAGGTATATATTTAAGATATGGTTAGGTATATTTTAAGTGTTACTGAGTAATCTGCCCCTCTTTTGGCTTGTTGCTCCTATGGCTGCTATTTACTTATCAACATTTAAAGAAACAAGACTGAACTCTTTAGATGAAAACGAATTTTTAAAAAAAAATAGAGGAATAAAGTGGCTCTGTTAAGTTGTGTATGCTGAAGTTGAAAGTAGGATCAAGCATGTACACATTTTTAACTAAAGTTAAATGAGGCATACATGCTTTATTTAAAGGCAGATTTGCTTCTGACTATGCAAATGTATGGATTCAAAATCAGAGTGTCTGTTGAATTTGGGATTCTCGGCCTCAGAATTGCAAAAATGGTTTACCTTTACTTCTAATGTACATTAAATAAAGACCTCTTTGCAGGATCTTAGAATGCATCTCCATTGCTTTGACATGGCAACACTTTTTTTTTTTTTTTTTAATTTCACTGCTTTACATGAAAATGGTGAAGGATCAGATGCAGGAATGTTACTTTTTTTTGCAACATACAGTATCTTGGAATATGAAGTCATAACCTCAACACGCTTAGAAATGCTTTTTGTGTAGCTAATATCCATGTGAGGTTATGATTTTAATTTTGAAGTTGTTTGTTAAGTAATCTAGTCAAAACGTTAGCAGATATTTTATGTTTATTTTTAAGTCATGATGTGATGTGTGTTGGAAGTTGTGTTCTGGTCTGTCTGAACACATTAATGCTCCTTTTGATTTTTACCTGTCTAATCAGTGCTCGGAGTTAAAAGTACAAGGTAGGAAATATAACTGGAAGGAGGGCAGCAGTCTATTACAGGGCCCACAGAAACATTCATCTACACACCAGCACTCTCTCATGACAATTTACAGTAGCCAATTAACCTTATCTACAGTACTTGTATGAATATGTAAGCACCCTTTAAAAATTAAGATTTAATTTTTTTTAGTGAGCACCTGAACAATTAGCAGAATTTTGACAAAAGTGATTTTTATTGAACATTTGTTTTATTAACAACTTAAAAGCTTGGTCACCAACATCATTAGGATAACAAAATAATTTAATTCTATTCAAATGAGGTGTTCTGCAAATGAATACACCCTACAGCAAGTTCCACCATATTTATTATTTTGTGTGACCTCCATGATTTTTAACAGCACCTGTGCTTGTAGAAATGGAATGAATAAGCTGACATCATACCACCATTTCTTTCTTTCTCAATTCTTGGAGAACAAGTTCTTGCAGAGCCTGGATGCAGGATGGAGAATGATACTCAACCTGCCACTACAGGTGTTTTTTTTTTTGCGTTGAGGTCAGGTGAGATGCTTGGCCACTGAATCTCTTTCACCCCGTTCTTTCTTTTAAAAGCAGCAGTGGCTTTGGGTGCATTTTTGGGTCATTATCATGTTGAAAGAGTGCCCGGCGACCCAGGGCACGGAGAGATGGTAGAATGTTCTCCTTCAGTATTTCACAGTACATCTGTGAATTGATGAAGCCATCAATGAAGTGCAATTCAGTACTCGAACACTTCCACAACCAAGCTTTACTGTGGGTACTATACATATTTCATTGTACTCCACGTCCTAGTAACGTTAATGCATTTTGGATGCCAACTGTTCTAAAAAGATTTATCTTTATCTTATTACTCCAGAGTCCCAATAGCCTTCACGTTTTTCAACATGGTCCCTGGCAAATGCTAAATGTTTTTTTTTTGTGCATGGGCTTTAGCAGTAGATTCCTTCGTGGATGACACGTTTGCATGACACTCCTGCGTATGTCATATTGTACCATTAGAAACAGTCACACCAGTTGGGTTTCTACTGCTTTAGCAAACTGTATTGAATCTGCATATTAATTTTCCTCAACTCTTACCGCAAAACACTGATGTGTAAGTATTAACTCTAAAGAGAGAGATATGATTTTGTGGAAAATCTTTTAGGGTGTACTTATTTATGGTGATTACTGTACATAACTTTGAGGAAGTTGGCAGAAAACTCGTACGCAAGGAGAATGTACAAACACAACGCACACAGTGAACTTGTATGGGATTTTGCCTCAGTATCGGTATTTAGGTAGCAGAGCTAACCACTCCATCATTGTAACATGCCGTAATTATGTGTACATTTCTAATTTGTTATCTTTAATCTAATGAATGTCTGAAATGTTTACCTGCTTTTAGTATTTCTTTTGAAGATTCGTTTTAATTGGTGGGGGAGAATGAAAGCAAACATTTCATTATGTTATACATATGACATTAAAATGATTGAAAAAATAATAAAGTATAAACAATATAAACATGAAGGTTTCAACACTGGCAATCTTGGATAAGAAAAAAAACAAATATGGATAATGAGTAACTAAATTGTAAAACACAGAAAGGCAACAATTAAAGAATGTGTATAAAATGTTAATGATAAAATGAATACAATTGCACCATAAAACAGTTATCAGAAAACAATACATAAAGGAATAAATACAAATGTATAGAATAAAATTAAACATTTTATTGTATGTTTTCAATTGAAAACTTTGTAATTTGTGTTATTACTTCACATGCTAGTAAAGCACAAGGCCAGAGTCAAAATTGTTTGTAATTTTCCAAATTCCTCCTTGCTTCGTTCATGAACACTGCTTCAGACTGTAATGACTTGGCCTCATATTGTGGTTAGGCAGGACACATTTCATGAATTCTTTTTCAAAATCCTTTATAACAATATTAATAATGAAAGGTGTTGCAATAAATACACATTAACAAGTGGTAATACTTCATTACTCTAGCCCAGTGGTAGTTAGTCTTTCTGTAAAAGAATGGACTTTGGCTTGTGTTTTGTTTCTGAACTTCTTGCACAAGGCATAATGGCCAAGAGTACTGATCTGATTATACTGAATGACCAGCACTTTAGATGAAGGAAAGTAAAATGCTGTTGTCTAGTGCCTTGTTGGTTAACTTGGGGGGGAGAAAAAGGGTAGGTCCCTTGTTTTGAATCTTCTTTTTCTTTTGAAAAGAGTTGACTATTGAGGCATGGGTCATAGATTTATAGTAAATTTTATTTCTTTTAGTCTTTGTCTGGATGTATGCACACAAGTAATGCAGCTGATTTCTAATGACCCATACTCATGTATACTGCAAAAAATAGTGAGCTGAACCTGACTTTTCTGACTGATTACCTAAAAAATACAATATGAACAGACTAGAATGATTAAAAATTGATACATTTGTTTATAGTGTTGTGAAAAAGTAAGTGTGGCCAATGAAAAACTGTGAGTTCTTTGGTTTACATCTATGGTTATTTGATACTTATTTCAACATTATTGAAAGATAAAGGTAATCAATTTAACAAATTACATTGATGATTTTCTTTTTAATAATTTATTCAATAAATTGTTTATTATGAGAGGAAAAAAAAACCTGCCACAAGTTTCTGGTGCTCATGTAAGGTGGGTCCTTCCAAGTTACTATCTAATGGTCTAATCATGTGTACCTGTTTGGGTGCTGCCGTTTCTCATTTTAGGCATTGAATAAAATGGTAAATGTAGCATTGTACTAACTTTTGCCTACCCAGAAAATGAGTGAGTTTTTAAAAATGTTGCTGTTTAAAATTTAGATCACCTTTATCTGTTAATGTTGCTGAAATGATGATCAAATGTTTTTTGTCCCTAATGTTAAAAAAAAAAAAAGTGCTGACTTTTTCACATAATATATAGTTTATTTACATTTAATTCCTTTCATTTTTATTTATTATTTTGAATTGATTACTTTGTTTTATGCATATTTTTATTGCATATTTTATTCCATTTACCCAAAAGTTGACTTGGTATGAATACATAGATGTATATGTGTATCTTGTATATAAATGTCTAAATATGGAAGTGTCTGTCCGTCTGTCCATCTCGGAAGTGCGAGGCTATAGCATGAAGCTCAAAGAGCTGGCAAGGCGGCCCCAAGTTAACAAATCAGAAGAAGAAAGAAGTACGAGGCTACGGCATGAAGGTGAAAGAAAGCGACTCCATTGTGAAAGTGAAACTGCCAATGAAAGACAAACTCACTTAGCTGCTAATACACAAGCGAGGCGAGTACATTGGCAAAACAAAACCTCCGAGGACGGAGAAACTCACTTAGCCGCTGATAGATAAGGGGGGGCAAGCACAACCGCAAAATGAAACCAACTCTGCATTTCAATTTTTTTTTCTGACAATTTCAATAGTTTCTAGGAACTCCGTCTTTTTTTTTGTACTCAGTGTAAGATATATACATATCTATACATATATTAACATATGTATAGTGAGAGACGAGATGTGACTTTCTCAGAGAGGCACTTTCACGTCCCGCGAGACGAGACTTTGTGCCAAGAGATTTAACCATGCCGAGGGCAGGAAGTAAAACACAGAGTAGATGACAAAGTAGAACTTCAAAAAGAATTCCAAAACGCTGGCGCGATACACATGCAGAGCAGGTTAGAGATAATGGAAGTACAAAAATTTGAAAGTCTCAAAAAAATTATAGTAAAGATCGCATTAGCGCAAGCAAACAGAAATTATTACTCGATGAAACAGCGGAGCAGCAAAAAGAGATCGAATATATTGTTCAGATTTAAACTTTAAGTTGGAGACTTGTAGATCGTCTAATTTGTTTTGCCATCAGGGAAAAGTAGTGTTTCTTCCAAATGAAGAGGCCTATCCATAAGAATGAAAAGATTTGTTGCTTGGTGACAGTGAAATCCCGCGAGAGAAAATTTCAAGCCCCGCAAGACAAGAGCTTATGCAAAGAGATTTGGAAAAGTCCTGCCCACATCCAAAACATTTACAACCATGTACATGGTGTGAATGGTATTGTCAGACACAGTTCGTGTAGAGAGAAAGAAACAATATTCGCTCACGAGCATTTATACGTTGTGTTGTCACAATGTATTTCCAAAAATGGAATCAAAATGACTGAAGTATGTAGATATTGTTTGGGTTTAAACTCAGAGACTTGTAGATCATCTAATTCGTGTTGCCTTCAGGTAAAAGTAGTGTTTCTTCCTAATGAAGAGGCCTATCCATGAGAAATAAAAGATTTGTTGTTTGGTGAAAGTGAAATCCACATACGTGAGCGTTCACTACCCAAAGCGGTACTCGTGAATCTAAGATGTTTAACAGGCATTCCTGGTATCAAGTTGTCATTTTGCCTGCGAATATTTAGCATCAGCGTGTCTATGAACTGAATTTAAACTTAAGCTTTACACCTTGCTTTCCTATTGATATGTCTACAAAGGTTTGTTCAGATTCAAAGGGTTGTTCCTTTCTTACTGCATCAATAAACAGCTCGTCTTCCTCTTTATGTGAGACATCACACACTGCATGCACGGGTTTACCTTTCCCAGTCCTGCAAACTTTAGCGAAGTGGTTCAATTTACCACATTTTTTACACTGTCTTCCTTTAGCTGGACATTGACTTTTTCCACCGTGTGCTTTGTTTCCGCAGTACCTGCACTTATGAATATGCTTGTATGCATTACACGCTTCATATTCTTTTGCTTCCTTCTCAATTGTGTAATGTGTTTTTTGCTCAGCGCTCTTTGGAGCTCTTGCTTTTTGTGTGCGTACTGCGTTCACAGTCAGTTCACGTGAGCCGCTCTGAGTACATGCATCGAAGATTCTCAGCTGTGCTTTGCTATCTCGTTCCATTATTGCGATGCCCACGTCTTTATTTAATGTTAGCTCAGACCTGGCACTTAAAAGTTTCTCTCACACTTTCGCTGAGTTTGTGCCAAACACTATTCTATCCCTGACCATCTCATCTTCGTTTGCATAAGAACAGTCCTTTATTTACAGTATCAGTACTCAAAGCACTATCCACACAGGGAGGAGCCGGGAAGCGAACCCACAATCTTCCACAGTCTCCTTACTACAAATCAGCAGCACTACCACTGCGCCATATATATATATATATATATATATATATATATATATATACACATACACATACACACACACAGAGTTGGGTCCATAAATATTTGGACAGAGACAACTTTTTTCTAATTTTGGTTCTGTACATTATCATAATGAATTTTAAATGAAACAACTCCGATGCAGTTAAAGTGCAGACTTTCAGCATTTTTTTAACACAATCCCTTTATTTCAGGGGCTCAAAAGTAATTGGACAAATTAAATAACTGGAAATAAAATGTTTATTTCTAATACCTGGTTGAAAACCCTTTGCTGGCAATGACAGCCTGAAGTCTGGAACTCATTGACATCACCAGATGCTGGGTTTCCTCCTTTTTAATGCTCTGCCAGGCCTTTACTGCAGTGGCTTTCAGTTGTTGTTTGTTTGTGGGCCTTTCTGTCCAAAGTTTAGTCTTCAACAAGTGAAATGCATGGTCAATTGGGTTAAGATCAGGTGACTTGGTCATTCAAGAATTTTCCACATCTTTGCTTTAATAAACTCCTGGGTTGCTTTGGCTGTATGTTTTGGGTCATTGTCCATCTGTATCAATGAAACGCTGCCCAATCAATTTGACTACATTTAGTTGGATTTGAGCAGACAGTATGTCTCTGAACACCTCAATTCATTCGGCTGCTTCTGTCCTGTGTCACATCATCAATAAACACTGGTGTCCCAGTGCCACTGGCAGCCATGCACGCCTAAGCCATCACACTGCCTCCACTGTGTTTTACAGATGATGTGGTATGCTTTGGATAATTAGCTGTTCCAAGCCTTCTCCATACTTTTTTCTTGCCATCATTCTAGTAGAGGTTGATCTTGATTTCATCTGTCCAAAGAATGTTTTTCCAGAACCGTGCTGGCTTTTTTAGATGTTCTTTAGCAAAGTACAATCTAGCCTTTCTATTCTTGAGGCTAATGAGTGGCTTGCACCTTGCAGTGCACCCTCTGTATTTACTTTCATGCAGTCTTCTCTTTATGGTAGACTTGGATATCGATACGCCTACCCCCCTGGAGAGTGTTGTTCACTTGGTTGGCTGTTGTGAAGGGGTTTCTCTTTACCATCGAAATGATTCTGCGATCATCCACCACTGTTGTCTTCCTTGGACGTCCAGGTCTTTTTGCGTTGCTGAGTTCACCAGTGCTTGCTTTTTTTCTCAGGATGTACAAAACTGTAGATTTTGCCACTCGTAATATTGTAGCAATTTGTCGGATATGTTTTTTCTGTTTTCGCAGCTTAAGGATGGCTTCTTTCACCTGTATGGAGAGCTCCTTTGACTGCATGTTGTCTGTTCACAGCAAAATCTTCCACATGCAAGCACCACACCTCAAATCAACTCCAAGCCTTTTATCTGCTTAATTGATAAGACATAACGACGGACTTGGCCACACCTGCCCATAAAATAGCCTTTCAGTCAATTGTCCAACTTTTGAGCCCCTGAAATGAAGGGATTGTGTTTAAAAAAAAATGCTTTAGTTGCCTCACATTTTTATGCAATCTTTCTGTTCACCCCACTGAATTAAAGCTGAAAGTCTGAACTTCAACTGCATCTGGGTTGTTTCATTTAAAATTCATTATGGTAATGTACAGAACCAAAATTACAATAAAAGTTGTCTGTCCAAATATTCATGGACCTAACTATGTGTGTATATATATATATGTATGTATGTGTGTGTGTGTGTATGTATATGTGTGTGTGTATATATATATATATTATTTTTTTTTTCCTAGATGTTCTTTCTTTTTTAATTTTTCTTATCAGCTTAACCCATTAATGTAATAAGCAGAGTTTATGAAGCCTGCAGGTTAGTGTTTTCAACATTTTTTTTTGTAGCCGCCCACTTTATCTACAGTGTTAACTACAACAGACAAGGCCTGCCTGTGGTGCACGCCACCCCCTTCTGCTATCCATATGGAGACTGTAGATATGGAGGTTCTGTCCTGCCTTTTGCAGAGAAGTGCTGAATTTACATTATGGTGACCTAGTTAACAGGATCTTGAAATGCTTGTGCTCAAATTCCACTGTGAAATGGTGTGTGTGTGTACGTGCATGTGTTGTTTTATTGCCCCTCCCCCTCTGGCAGTAGTCTCTGTTAGGTGCTGATTCAGGCTGTATCTTGGCCTCTAGCACACTTCTTTGTTAGTACTGGCTTAATTTTCACATGATTAGAGTCAGACTACTAACTTGTTTGCTTTCATATTGACCTTCAACTTTAAACTCTCCTCATATGACTTGGATTGAAACAATCATAGCAATCTGATTTTGCTGTTTTTTTCCTGATCCACCTCTTTGAGCAGGCTTGGCTTTTAAATGTCATAATTACACTGTTAAGTGAACAAAGTATGAGAAGAAAGCACAGTATGAGGTTGTGATGTGAGTCAAGCCCATAGCTGCTCCATAATTATGACTTTCTTTTCTCCTTTACTGTCCCACATGAAGTTCACATGTCATAAGCTTGTGCTTTCTTTGCAGTTGTTTGCATTTCTAGCAGTTACATCAAGACTGAAAATGCTGCTTCTCTCTGTTGCATGATGTTCCTGGAATTCCTTAATTTGTTCTACACTTATTTTGTAGTCATTGCCTTCTCCTTATATCCTGTTTGTGTTTATTCTAGTGTATATGCAATGAATCACTTCATGCATGAATTTTATTTTTTAATGTACATAGGCAGGATGATATTATTAACTTGCAACACAAGCTAAAAAATAAAACAAAACAAGGAAGGTCACAGTCTGTACCTTTTATAGATTACTTTTATTTATTTTTTTTCATCACCACCATCTCCACACCAAGACGCACTGTAAAGTGCATTCTTTTTGAAGAATTAATTTAAATGTAGCAGCTCTTCAGTATTTACATAAAAAAGAGAAGCTATTTGTGTTCAATGACAGCTTTTAATGTTTCTATATCATATTTAATTTTGTCTAGTAATATGCAGCCTTTTTGTTTTTATATTTAAAATTACAACCTCAAAAAGCCTCAGTTTTTAGTTTTGTATAATTGGGAAAATTGCTCTGTGTATGTGTGTTTGAGAACTATTTATATATGCAACAGTGTGTTTTAACTGTTGCCAGAATTGTCCTCTGTGACTATGGATAGAGACTGGCTCCTTGTACTCGCTGCTGCTCTTCCTTTCAGTGCTTATTTGGCATGCTCCCAACAGTTCTTTTCAAAGCTGAGGCTTGAGAGAGCCGACTATGTTGTGAATGAATGTGGGCCAGGATGCTGGGAAGGCGGGAAGTGAATCCGGGAGTGAGCCCCACTGAAGTCTGTGTGCGTCAACTGTGTTGCAAGAAACGCACAGTTCTTAACTGTATTTTTAATACTTGGTTTATTCAGGTTTTTGTTTATTTCTGTAAGTACTCAACAGACCTTGTATTATTTTCTTCAAATAAAAATTAAAAAGTAAAGATCAATTTTCCATTTGGCTACACTGTATACATAATCAGACTTCAAAGAGTATGAATTTGCAAATCTGAGTAAAAACTCAAGGAGTTGTTAAAAGCTTCACTCTTTAAACCTGTGAAACGCATCAAGCATCCTAAAAATGAACAGGGCTTGTCACGCAGCTGTGTCCTCTGTTTGTTTTTTTACGCTCATCACTATCACAGTGGTTTCCAAGTTCAGTTGTGGTTCACCTCTGTGGCTGCAGGGTTTTGTTCCAACCAGTTTTACTATCAATGAGTTGTTTTTCCTCTAATAGATTTCACTGTTTAATTAGGTGGTCTTTTTTTTCTTCTCATATACGGCATTTAGAGAAGACAAGTAAGTATTACATCTATAAGAAATTGTGAAACATCTGTATTTTTGCCAAGTTCTTAGATCTTTTTAGTTAAATATCTATTAATTCACTTTGTACTGCTGAGTTTGCCCCACTAATTATATCTTAATAATGATAATTAACAATGAGCAGAGTAGACACCATTGGTAAATGACCCTGAATACTGAAAGGCTGGAACTAATTCTAGCGTGTCTGCTAGTAAATAATAGCTTAAAGAATCAGAACACATGGAATTTGATAATGATGACGAATTACAGCAAGACATGAAAAAAAAACTACCATTTAACATAGCTTGCTACATTCAAATAAAATTATCAAAACACAGTTTTGAAATTTGTGACGTTAAACCTTTAATTGTTTAAAAAAATAAATCTCGCACTACTGCACTTTTCTAAATACAGAGTAAGAGAAGAAAATGTTGAGCTTATAAAGCAATGAGATTAGTTACAGGTACAATGACTCACTGCATATTACACTAGTATGTATTAGAACAGTGAAGTTAAAATGGCCATTTTACTATATATGTGTGCACAACTATGATAGGACTTTCTGATGTAAGGAGCTACAGAACTGACAGGAAAGCCTATTCTTGATCGATCGTTTAATCATTAAAGACAAACTGCATATTTATTGCTTGAATGTGAGACACATATGGAAGGAATAAGGAAATATAAAAGAACATTTCTTCTGAAGGATATATGTCAGTTAAAATATGACTGCATATATATTGTGCTTGAATGTGTTTCACCTGAAAATTCAATATATATTTGCACAAATAAAAGTAAACTAGGCTTCAATCATAATTGGATTTTATTCAGGTTTCTGATACATAGTGTGTTTGCTGTATATAGCGTAATATATTAGTAGTCTGTTGTGGGACAATAAAAGAAGAGAACATCTGCAGTTTGCTATGAGGGCACATTTTGTAAACTTGTTTCATTTTTTGAAGATTTTAGGGTGTGGGGGAATCTAGTGAAGATTTGCCTAAAGCATCACATTAAGTGATGTGCTGGATGCTTACAGTCAACTCTGGTAAAATTTGACACAGAGGGCTCTAAAAGTATGCTTGTATGTTAAATCCATTCATTTGTTTTCTCCTTGTTTGATATTTTTATAGTATTTTGGCAAGGTTGGAGTCTTGTTTCAGCAGCATAGAACACATACGATGATCTGACACTGGACCGTATGTCAGTTCATTGTAGGCCACTCTTGCCTACATACTCTTTATCCAGGCCACCTTAAAATTACTGTTATTCCACCATGTCTCAGAAACAGGCATGTCAGGCTAGTTTGATTGTTAGAATGAATTCTGCTGACCAAAGAGTTTCTTACTCGCTGTGATCTGGAAATGCAGTAGGAAAATTTCATTATAGGATGGAGAGATAATACATTGTTAGATAGATCCATTGTTAATCAGGATAAATTGTGAATTATCTCTAGGGATCTGTTTTATTTATTGAAAAACTGACCAATAGCACTTGCTTGGAATTTACATTGCTCATTTGAAAATTTGGCTTCATGTAGTGCATCCTGAAATGCATTGCTTTTTTTACTTGCTATAGGGCAGTTGCTTTCTTTGGGTGAGGTACTTCTAATTTGCTGTGCCTCTGTGTATACCTAAATACTGGAGAGGAACTCTCCCAACATCAGCCATACACAAATGTTATGAGAAACTGATGTTCAGTTTTTTTTGTTTAGCATACTACTAGTAGAGACGATGACTGTACAGAATGTATAAATATAATATATTCTTAAGTGATTCATATATTTTCCTGATATATAGATGTAATCCAAATTTGAACTGTTAACATTTTTTATTATAAATTAACAGCAATTATTTTAAAGATGGTGCTACTTTAACTATTAAAAACTTGAATATTAATATTTAACACATTTAATAACATTTTTGTAACAACAATGGTTGTAGATAATATGCAATAAAGTCCTAAAGTTATTCGCAATATTTTGAATAACATCACATTTTGATTAACTTTATTAATCTATGTAAATATCTTGTATTTCTTCTTATGAACATTATGCATTATTTTCTTCTTTTTGAATATTGTTAGTTCGTACCCATTTGTATGTATTTTAAAATGCAGGTTACAGTGTGGTTCATGTCCGATCTTGAGTATTAGACTCCCAGAGGCTAATTCCTATCCCTTCTCAATTGTATTTGCAGTATTTTCTGTCTTGCCTTTTCTCCTGTAATATTTCATGCCTGCCTAAATCTGTTAATACTTTTTTTTAGTTAAACCTTTCAGTTGAAAACTGAGAAAGCAATGCTAGTTTTTGATGTCTAGACACCACAAAATTAGTATTGCTCCAGAATAGTTCGCTGGGTCTGTTTTAAATTTGGTATTTTGGAAGCTATTAGTATGCAGCCTGTTAACTTAAAACGACAAATTTTGAACTATGCTACTGAACCTTGAGGAGTTGCCATGACCTGAGAGTGGAGTCTGAAGAGACTGGCTAGTTGGTATGCCAGGTGCTGAAAAGACTTTCCTCCATTGACTAGCTTTTTGAGATTCCCTTTTCCACAAAGAGTCATGGAGGTAAAAACATTTACTGTGGGACCTCTCCTTCAAATAGACAGAAAACACTTTAAAGAAAAAAAATGATTTGATAAACAGGTCTGGTGTTTAGTATGAATAAGCTTCCTTTGAGATCTTTGTCTGCATCCCAAAAACACATATTTAGGTAACTTGTCCCTGTGTGATTGAGTGTATGTTTGTGTTTTTCTAAAAATCTTTAATCCCAGCTAGGCTTTTTTTCCTTCTCTGTGCTCCCCTGTGCTCTGTGCTACCAGCATAATTGTATAATCCACACAGACCTATAGCACTTGGAGTACTCCTTCTTACCATGGCCCACTGATATATAGTCCTTGGCACCAGAAAAAGCAAGACATTGCAGTTCTGACAGTAGTTAAGAATCAATCAGAAATAAATCTTAACAGTGCAGCTTAATGAGTGAGTGCTACATGGTGACTCGGATATGCAAAATATGTTTGTAATCTCAAGTAATTGCGTGTTCATCCACTTCTATTTATTTTTTCTTCACATTCCTTAAATAAAAGTCCTTAAAGTACTTGTTGCTTATGGGACATTTCCACCTCCAAATGAATTTGTAAAGGAAAAAAAAGAATGGCTTTAATGAGTGGGATTTTGGTAGTGCGTTATTAGATGAATCTCAAAAGCTTATTCTTTTCCTCCTCATAATTTTATAATCGGAGGTTTAGGAGTACCCAGTAACGTGTGACATATTAACAAGAATTCAGAAAAGATGTAGATGTAAGCCCATAAGATTTATATCTCTATAATTTATATAAATTATTGAGAATTAAGGATTTTTTTCTCCTAATTATTCCTCAATTGCTTTAAAAGCTGAAAGGAAATCAAATTACAATGCATCTTAAAAAGGTTTATTTTGCTCATTTTCTTCTGCACATAATCCTCATCAGGCAACCTTACCCACCTAATTTTCTTTCTCACTTTTCTAGTTCAGGTGATTCTTAAAACATAATTTATTACTTTTATGGTAGAACAGAATATTGGCAGGCTTATTTTAGAAAATTGTTAATCTGCCGTATATAAAACTCACACATCTTAGGTGTACAGTATTCGTTGGAAACATAAAAACACAAGCTGTCTCCTTTTATTTCAGAAACGTTCTGCAAGTTTTGCAGTGTGTGCTGAAGCAGAAAGAAGACATGAAACTCTGAACTATGATTAAGACATGGCTGTAAACACTCTAGGGTTGAGTGTGAGTCTTCTGAGATTTTTTCATTTAGGACACATACTGCACACTTTATTCAGATCACTCAGTGTCCTTTAGTTTATTGTTAAATGTGTAAACTGACTTGTCTTAATGAGTGACTGTTGTTTTTAAGTATTATCATATTGAATGATGTCCACCACAAATATATATTAGGCTCTATTCATTTGAATCACCTTTTTTGGGATTTTCTGTTCATCTTTCCCCATGACTCTACTAATTTTGCTCACCTTGTTTGTTTCCTTTTAGGAACGTACCAGATCATTTGATGGTTTCAATATGCACTCACTGGAAAATTCACTGATTGACATCATGCGAGCTGAGCAAGATTCTCTTAAAGGTATGCAATGTAGATATCAGCACATATTTACAGTAGTACTGCATCTCCTTCTCAACTGTTTCTCACTGCTGTTACAGCCTAACATTAGCACTGAAGTGACAGCAGCTGATTAGAAATACGCTCTTAACATGTTTTTTATATATTGAATACAAGCAAAATTTGATGTGAGATTTGGATTTACAGCCCACTTTTTTAAGAGACAAACCTGTTGATTTATCAGGGACTATTCATTGTTTATTTTTACAGATTGTTAGTCAGTTGTGAGCTCGACAGTGAGTATTGTGTAATTATGATGACCCAACAAGGGAATTTGTTTCAGATTTAGGCAGTGTTAAAAGTAATGTCTCCTGGGGACATTTTGAGTTCAAAAGCTCAATTCTGTTTAAATGAAATTATTTTCTTGGCCATCCCTACACCCACATGGGGCAAGTAACAGAAAAATGATTTACTAGTAGTGGGTAAACTGCTGCCAAGAGAACTAACAAAGCTGTGTTTGCTAACTTCCCTGTCCTTTTCGGCCACAGAATGAAAAAAGGAGCAGGGTTTGCCACATGTTTTGTGTCTGCAAAAACTCGACAAAAACCTTTTACTTGCACTACAAGACTAGATTTATGCTGAAAATTCTTTATTTTATCAGTTAAATAACATTTGTCTGTGGCGGACTAAATTCAAATATGATCTGATTTTACTTACCAGCGTTTCTAGCTGTGTTCTTTTTGCAGGTTGTGTCACTCAGTGCAGCTCTCTATATTAAAGAGATCTGAAATTCTCTCTGTAATGGCACAAATGTTGGTTGCAAGCCATCAGCTTCTGTCTGTCTTCCCTGCTTTTGTTAGTCCATATTACAACTTCTGTTTTGGTCTATGATCGACTTAATGTACTGAAACTGTGCTTCTCTTCTCTCAACCCGAATATTATCACTGGGGGTCAACATTTTCACATTTCTCCTCTGTTATTCACTTCTTCTAATAGTCTCCGTGTTCACCCTGATGTTTTTATCGGGTAGAAATCTTTTCCGAGATGGAGAATGGATAAACAGGATGGTGCAGCTGTGCAATTTAGGGATTTTTGTCATCTATCCCAGTAAAAGATATTCGTTCCTGTCATCACTACCTCCTCAAGATCCAGCTGGATGAAGCTCCAGCTTAGAGTTAGGATGGATCCTCTCACAGCTCTGTCAGGCACACACAATCGGCCTGCCAGCCCTACTTATTATCTGCGCTCCAGCCTTCACCCTCAGAGGTTAAATTTGCTACATTTCTGTCCACTGGGATATGCTACCATCCCAGCAAAAGATCAATGCCTGTGCACTTCAGCACCAATTAAGATGGCATGAATTAATGCCAGTTCATTGGCAAACAAGACTTTTTATAAAGGATTTTTTACAGATAGAAATTTGGATTTTTTTTATTTTTAATGGAGACATTGCTACAAACCAGTGAGTTAAGCCCATTTACTAAACTTTTCCTCCTGGTTGTAACATTTTAAATTCTCCCAGGGTCTCTAGTTGTGGTGGAGGCATTCCTGCTATTTTTAAAAATACATTTAATCTCCGACTGTATCTTTTGATGTATTTTTTAGCTGTTTGAATTCTCTGGACCTACACCTGAACTGTGTGCTATAGTTTACAGGCTGCCTAAACACAGCATGGATTTCTCTGACTTCTTGGCATTCTTTACATCAAAATATGACGATCTTTTTATTATTGGGGACTTTTAACATTCATGTCTGTTTTCCCGATAAGTCAATAGTAAAGGACTTTCTAGATCATGTTGATTTTTTTTGATTTTTTTTTTTTGTATTTAGGGTTGCTGCTCCCACATTAGAAAATTCACTCACTCTAAATATTGCCGATAACTTAGTTACTTATTTTAATGCTTTTTGCACTAAAATATTAGATAAAGTTACTTAAAAATTTTTCATCCCAAGCCTAATTCAGAGCACTGTTTAAAAGATACCACTTGTGCTCAGAGACAGGTCTGTAGGAAGCCTGAGCATAGGTGAAAGAAGGACAACCTCCAGGTGTCTTTTGACATTTTACAAATAGTCTGCCTCATTACTCGAGGGCATTTAAAGGATCAAAATCAAAATATTTCTGAGGTATTAGCATATTTAATCGTCATAGACCCTAAGTGCTATTTAAAGTCATTACTTCTGCATTAAATACTCCAAGCCCCATTTTCTCCAAGTTGTTAACTTCCATGTGTGAGAAGTTTTTTCATTTCTTTGTGGACAAAGTCAGTACAGTCAGATGTAGTTTACCACCACTCTCCTGTAATGAGCCTAATTACCTTAGCTGTTCTCAGTTTTTACATGAATTTGCACCTGTCTCTCTTCCAGCTTTGTCCCAGTTGGTCAGCCATCTCAAGTCCATAACCTGTGCCTCTTGAAATATTATTCCTACACGGTTGTTAAAGGAGGTATTTGAAACCCTTGGGTCTTTTGTTATGAGTATTATTAATATCTCCCTCAGGACACGTCAGTCCCAGACTATTTTAAACATGCTGTAGTGCACCCCCTCTTAAAAAAAATCTGACTCTACTGTGAAATTTTAGATCAATATCTCAGCTACCTTTTATGTCAAACATCATGGAAAAAATTGTACTTGTTCAATTGCAAGCATTTTTAGAGGATAATCACTTACATGAAACTTTACAATCTGGTTTTAAACAACATCACACTACTGGAACGGCTGTTTTAAATGTACTTAATAATATTTTATTAACTGTTGATAACTGGGTACTTGTGCTTTTAGATTTGACTGCAGCTTTTGACACTATTGATCACAACATTTTACTATATTGTCTGGAGCAGGGGTGTCAAACTCCAGGCCTGGAGGGCTGTAGTGGCTGCAAGTTTTCTTTCTCACCCTTTTCCTAATCAACAAGCAGTTTTCACTGCTAATTAGCTTCTTTTGCCTTCATTTTAATAGCCCTGTTTTTAAGGATTCAGTGTTCTGAATCGATTTTGTTTCTTCATTAAATGGCAGCCAAACAGAATTGAGATGTGAAACGAGCCAACCGATGACCAGCTAAATTGGAATGTCAAACTCCAGCCAATTTCGCTCCAACCAGTTTCTTAATGAGAAGCCAGTTCTTGCTGTTAATTAAACTCGTTATTTAATTCTATGGCTTGTTGCTGCTCTCATTCTGCCACAGCAGAAATTTCCAAAACTGTTGATTTTCTGTTTCTGATAAGAACACCGTCAATATGTTTTGGTAACCTGAGAGATCAACCTTACTGAGAACTTCACCTTTCTTTATTTTATAAACATGGATTTTATAAGATAATTTTAGATTTTGTGTGATGGGCACCAGTGAGCTGGTCACGTGGTGTTTCGTTTTGTGTCTCATTATTGTTTGGCTGCTCATTAAGGAAAAAGGAACAACTAAGGTGCCTGAGTCAAGTTAATTAAAATTAAGGCAAAAGAAGTTAATTAGCAGCAAAAACTGGTCATTAATTTTGAAGGTGATCAGAATGAAAACCTGCAGCCACTGCGGCCTTCCAGGACTGTAGTTTGACACCTGTGGTCTAGAGAATGTTATTGGTGTTCAAGGACTCCTCTAAATTGGTTTCATTCATATTTTTCTGAAAGGTTTTCAGTTAATTTGGGTGAAACATCTTCTGACACTCAACTATACTATACTTAGTCCAGTTCTGTTTTCATTATACATGCCTCTTCTTGGTTCTGTTTTCCGTTAGCATAACATGTTTCGTAAATGACACCCTAATTTATCTACCTCTTAGAAACAACTTGTTTGGATCTCCTTTGGCTTGTCTAGATGATGTAAAGTGCTGGATGTCCTCAACTTGAATCAAAGTAAAACTGAGAGTGTGCTGTTTAGTCCATCCTGTTTGCCTGTCTCTAACTTAGGCCCTCTCAGCTTAACACTGCAAGACATCTACAGCAAGCCTGGGTGTTATCTTCAACAATACTCTTAAACTGTATAAGCAGACAAATTGCCGTAGGAAGCTGTTTTTTCTAGTTAAGAATTATTTTATAAATCAAGCCTTTTCTTTGTTTTTTTGTTTTGGAAAAAGCTTGACTATTGTAATTCACCATCTTCTGTGACCTTAAATGTGCTCTATAAATAAACCTTGACTTGACTTTATGACTGCAGTGACTAACAGTGACATCTAGCTAGATTTTGGACTGAGGATCCTGCCCTTTGTCTGGAATTAGTAGGAATAATGGGAATTTTGAGTATAAATATTATTTTACCCTGCTGCAAATTATACAAAGTTGGGATCCTTAGTCAGATTTGTTTTCTTGTACCATTACAAAGTTTTGTTTTGGGGGGATCGGGTTGGTTTTAGATCTAAAACCAGTATACACTGAATCATCAATTTAATTAACATATTATTGTTTTTTACACGCTTCACATTAATGTTGACCATGCGATGAATTAAACGTTTTAAGCATTGTACAGAAAAGAACGGGTGAAAAGAAATACTATCATGAACATGTACAGTGTCAACCTCCTTTGTGTTCAGTCCGTAAGGGACCCCTTTACTGAGCTGCACTAC
Source organism: Polypterus senegalus (assembly GCF_016835505.1). Lineage (NCBI taxonomy): Eukaryota > Metazoa > Chordata > Cladistia > Polypteriformes > Polypteridae > Polypterus > Polypterus senegalus. Next base: position 53,471,450 of record NC_053166.1, read on the forward strand.
TGTTTAAACTGACCAAGGTATGCCATTGCTTCTGGTTTGTGTTGTACCCAGGGCTTGAAGTGGGCTGATAGTCTGTAATCGCACTTCCCTGCTTGTAGCAGCACATCACCATCTGACCTTCTAGTGGACATTCTAGTTCTCCACAATATTACAGGTATTTCACCACCCAGGACCCTGCATTCCCTTGCACCATTGTTCGAAGTATATGTATATAAGCACACTCGATAATCCAGAACTACTCCTTCCTTTGAATCTGTATGTGTTTTATACCACAGTGTTAGGAATAAGAAGAAGCTGACAGAACTACTGTGTGTACCCAATGACACCACTTGCTAAGCAGGTCTTTTTTGAGTTTTGCCAAACTTTACCTTCCAACTACGCCTTAAAATTGATAATATCGAAATCTCCTTTCTTACTGGATACCCACAGTCCAAGTGTACCATTAAACAAGTTTCAGCTTTTAACTAATCAGGGAATAGTGACATTGTTGATGAGTCTCAATTTTACTGTTATATCTATATAGATGTGCATGTTCATTTGTCACTGTGCAGGTTTTCTTTTTCTTCAGTGCAGTGCGTGTGCATATATGAAATTAATAAATTTGAAATGTAACAATAAATAATATCAAAATGACATGTAAGCATAAATAATGAAATGTGCCATGAAATAATGTTTTTGTTGCTGATTTTTGCAAACGTATCACTTGATGGCTAAAACATATGTTCGATCTGCTGACAATTCAGCAAAGTAATCTCTAGAGCCCACCCTCTCAACTAAGACAGGAGAAAACGACAGTCCTCATTTCTAAGTGCATTCAATGCTGCGTGTGAAGTCGCTGAAATAAATAAATACAGATATAATTAAATACATAAAGAAACAACCAGCAAAAACATTTTGCATAACATTTAAATGTTTATTGCATTTTGTTATTTGTTGTCACATTTCAAAAGTTGCTTATTTCTGCGTTTTTTTTTTTTTAATTTAATTATGTTGTCTGAAATATTTGTATATAATGTACGTGCTGCCATGAAGAAAAAATAAAACAGACCTTCTCATGTTAGTATTACAAAAGGGCAAGTCCTGTCTGCTGCATGGAATGTTTTATATAATATCTGTGTTAATTACTCAGTTGTGAAGATGCTCCAAGAATGCTGTTATGTTAGTGTCCTGGTGCACATTTGTTTATATATTAATAATGTGTTTTCTATTGCTATACTTTGTAACTGAAAAAACAAACAAAAAAAAACATATATAACATAAAATTTTCAAACTTGCTTAGTCCGATTCACAGTCACAAAAATGCCAGCAGTCCACTGCAGTGCCACTTCATGCACACACCCAAACTCTTGCACAAGCCAATTTGTAATCATTAAGCTTGACTCGAACATTTTTATCCATGTTGGTATTTAGGGTATTTTAAATAATTAAATTCATCCCTTTATTGTAAAGTCTGATAAGCAAGATTTCTAACTTTCATTGTTCAGACAGCTTTGCATTTTACTTTTCTTATTGGCCTTGCTCGACAAAAATCTGATCAACAAAAGATATTGACCCAAAACGGACAGAATTCCAAAAACGTACCTCTTCCAGCTATGATAACTATCAGGTAAAGAGGTCCACACATCAAAGTTTGTAAGTTCCTACATTTCCTTCCAGTTGTAGTCCTGTGTTAATGTTGTTCAGTGTCTTTGCAGTTTCTCAAGATTCTGCTCCAGATCTTTAAATTTGTATACCCAGATATCCTTCTCCTGTAGAACCAGTAGATTTGCCAGTTCAAATTTAATATCCGCATGGTTAATTCCTGAAAGCGGGTAATGAAAGAATTGAAGTTCAGATAGGATGTGTCAGAGTCAAATGGCTTCAAGTTGAAGAAAACTGTAGATTTTTCTTTCCTGAATTCCAGAAATTGTAAGGAAAAAGATTCTTTCATCATCAGAATTGGTTCATTTGTTTTTTGTATTGATTGTGGTGTTTGAATGCATTTTAAACTGCTTGAAAGAAGGAAACTGATTCAGTGCAGCACTATCAATGCCTCTTTTTTTTTTAAACAATGAAAGCCTGAGCTCAAATGTCAAAATGTCTTCTAAAAGTGAAACAGTCATGTAAAACTTCTGTAGCCAAAAAGGATCATCAAGATCAATTGTGGGGTAACCCTTCCCGTGTAGAGAAGCTTTAACATGTTCTAAGCAGGCTGCAAATGGTTTCACCACCTGTCCTTTAGAAAGCCATCAAATTCTGTTGTGGATGAGAAGGTCGAAATATGGGCCATTTACATCATCAAGTACTTCACAGAATTGTCTATGGTTTAATCCCTTTGCCATAATTTTGTTTATAATCTGTACAATATGGTTAATCACGTCATGATACTTAACTGCCAGTGTTTGGGCACACAACACTTCTTAATGAACTATACATTGAAAAGACATGATATTGTGATCAACTTAATTTTTTCAAGATTGTTACAAATCCTGTTTGTGTCCCTGTCATACTTGATGCACCATCAGTTGCAACAGAAATCATATTTTCAATACTGACATTTTTGCCTGTCAGTCACCCATAGCCTGAAGTAACTCTTATTCTGCTGCTTGGCCTTTTAGAGGGAGCAGTTAGAGAATTTCTTCTTGAGGGCCTTTAGAGATGACAGAGAAGAGAGAGCTGTGCAGTGTTATCTACTTCGCATGACTCTGCATACACGATAGAGAAATACTGAGACGACTATGAATCTTATTTGCCGACTGCTGATGCTGTTGCCCGTTTTCACAGTCCTCTCTCTGACTGTCTTTTCAGATAATGGCATGTCTTTAATGTTTTTTAATTATATCGTTTTTATTTTGGAAATTGGTAAACAGATGTTCCATTACTTTAATAGAACACTCGTTAACATATTCAACATCTGTGAAGGGCTTTTAATGTTTCATAAACTCCCAAGACACTACAAAACTGGCAGCAACTATGTTATCTGAAGATTTTATGTAGTTTGTTGGTGTTACTTTACTCTGCTCAGCTTTTAGCTTCAGTTCAGTTATTGCTGCTCTCCTTGCATCTCCAGTGGGGTATTTTTCAATGAAAGATGATATTTTGTAGTGAACTGTCTTTCAGTATTAAATGTATTATTGTTTGAAAGTTTTTCCTTGCATGTTAAGCACATGAGGAAACCTTGTGTAGCTGAGAATGCATATGCCACTGTGTCCATTCATCTCTAAATTCTCGATATTTGTGTTTTTCTTTTTTTCGCCATTTTGAGAACTCTGTTAGCTGACATGTGACATGATTTTATTTTATTTTTTTTTATTTGTTTCAAAACATTTTTACTGGTAGGCCCCTTTCGAAAATGTCTTTACATTCTTAACAATGAAAAGTCTAGCAAAATGACACCTTTTATTGGCTAAGTAAAAAGATTGCAATATGTTGCTTTCAGGGCAACTCAGGGCCCTTCTTCAGGCAAGATGCAGAAAGTGGATGGATATATAACATTAAGAAAATAAATTGCCTTTATGGACAATTTTTATCAGTACCTTATTTGTGTACAGATACAAGCCATTTTACATTTTTTTTAAAGTAAACACTACTCCAGAGTCATCAGTACATCACTCTACTTATTAGAAAGATGGTAGATATTATTTAGCTAACAATAACATTCTCATTATGTTCTCTATGTTTAATGGGTCTTTATCACACATTCACTCTTGGAGCTTTTACCTCCTAACAAATTAACGTTTACTTTCATTATTAATTTTGCTTAAGTATCTCCACTGTACACACAGTATGTATTAAAGACATCCTTGAAGTGTAAGGACTGATTTGGAGGCAGTTTGCATACTGTTGCCATCACACTGTTTTCTATTAAAAAATACTAAAAACAACTGGTGTTTAATTTTTTCCTATCTGATTCTGTCAATTTTGGCATTTTTTAAAAAAATTTTAAACTTTTAAAATTTTTTTAAACCTTTGTGTTTTTTTGGTTTATAGGAAAAACTTACCATTGAACAATTTTTTTTATAAAGAGAGGAGAGGCTGCATAATAAATGAGCACATAAACTAAGGTTAAAGGGGAGATCCCAACGTACCACAGATACATGTAAATCAAATTTGTTTCAGGAATCATTAATTGCAGTATTTTGACTGAACCCATTTAGGAAGTTACCATCTTGTGATGCTTTAACTCCCTGCCATTATATTATAAGGGCCTTATGAAATGATTATTATAAAGACTGCAGTTGTTTATTTTTTATTATTTTTATTTTTTGTTTTCAGTAGTCAGTTTGCTCCTTTTGGTTCTTCAGAGGTTCTGTGTGATGTTTACAAAGAATGACATCTCTCATCAGTCAACAAAGGTGTCAAGATCTTCAGGTTTTTTTTGTTTTTTTTTTTTGATTTGCTGGAGGGAGCAGGGAACTATACACTATAAATAAATGTTAAATACTCACATTCAGGTACAAAAAAAGCTTTGCTGTCTGTGTTGTGCTACTGACATATACTCATTATGGTCATTATTTCATTTTCTTTCAATTGTTTTCAACAGCTTCCACTATAGTAGCATGGTATATTGAAATTAGATTTATGTGGAATTCTGTGTTTCATAAAGTTGTTCCAAGATTGGCATTGCTCATCTTATTCACGGTGCAGTATCACTTCAGGGTTAAGTATTTGTTTTGTGTTGTTGGCAGCATAAGAAAAGTGATTTTCAGCTGAGTGTGTTTTAAGAACTATAGTGTATGAACAGAATTTGGCAAATTGATTGTCCAGGAATGATTTTCCAGTACAGATATATCAATTGACTTTTTCAACTGTGAGGAAGTAGCCTGTCATCTTTTGAATTGTTCAAAATAGTATGCCTGTTCATCAGTTAACTTAAAGGAGAATTTTGCCTAACTCAACCAACCACAGGCACACTACTTGACTTTTCAAATGATTTTTAGTCATAGCTTTCATTAACAAAAATCTTAAGAAAATCCCATTGAGTTGTAGATAGTCATAACAACTATAATCATTGAAGAGACATTCCTTCTGATTAGAATTCATGTTGAGGCCTGTGATGTTCAGACTGTTTGATGCAGTCTGCCCTTTCATAACTTTGTGTATTAATGATGATGTTAATCAGGGGTCCTCAATCACGGTCCTGGAGGGCCGTGGCTACAGGTTTTTGCCCCAACCCAATTGCTTAATAAGAAGCGCTCAAGTAACACTTCTGCTTCACTTTAGTTGTCTCGCTCGTTAAGATTTTGAACCCTTATTGCTTATTTTAGTCTTAAACAGCTGCATTCTTGGGTTTTAATTGCGTCCAAATGACAAAAGAGACCAGCATTTCTCCATTTAGCTTGCTACCCTTTACACCTGTGTGTATTTATCTCACACTATTCGGTTTAATTAAATACTTAGAAGGAAAGTGAAGGACTGAGAATTACTCCATTTTAGACTTTTGGGTGATATTCTTAGAAAGGAAAAAAAATCTAGGATATGAGAATTACCTGACAGCAGAGTTGAAGTACTAACAAGCCATGAAATTAAATTATTGTCAAGAATTGCTTTCTATTTAAGCAACCGGGTTAGAACAAAAACCTGCAGCCACTATGGCCCTCCAGGACTGTGACTGAGGACCCCTGATGTAAATTCTCTAATAATCTAATGGGTATTATAACTTAAACTAGTAAACATGGTTTTAATAACTAACATTACTTATAATCTATACTAATAAAAGCAAAACCCTGACAGACTGACTCACTCACTCACTCACTGACTCATCACTAATTCTCCAATTTCCCGTGTAGGTAGAAGGCTGAAATTTGGCAGGCTCATTCCTAACAGCTTACTTACGCAGTGTTACGACTTTGTGACGCTGCCACCAACTACTCACAGAAAAATTCACAAGTTAATACGCACACTGTGTCTAGAGTTTCTCCACACTGAATCCTCCAGGCACTACTTACAAAAGGTTACATTGACAATCGTGTTATTTTTAGAATAGTTCCTTTTCTTAGCACAAGCACAGCTGAGAAGCTTTGATGCATGTGCTCCATAACACGTTAAAAAATCATGCATTTAATCACAAGCATAGGGGAACTACTGTCAATGCATGATTTCCTGGTTCACCGATTACATTGATCAGCGCTTCCCGATTCATTTTAGCCTTGCACCCCCTTGGTTTGAGAAGAAGTATGAAAAAATATGAGGTTAACACAGAAAAACAGATCACCAATTGAAGCTTTATGAATAATCGATTCGCCATCAATAATTGTTTTGGTAAATCCATACTCAGTGTAATCCTCCTTCCATTTTATAATTTTTCCGCCACTAGCCATGATTAAATGAACGGTAAAAAAGTAAGAGCGAAGCGAGGGTGATTTATTCAGGCAGGCAGGCGACAGCTCAATAACTCGAATTTGGATAAAAGTAGGTTCTATTTAGTCGCCAGAAATATCTTTGTTAGGAATGGAAGTTGAATTTAGTCTTTAAATTTCTATGGTAAAGAAAACGTTATGCAATGATGACTACATTTAACTATATAAAGTCAAAACTTGTGTATATAAAGTCATTCGCGAATATATAAAGTCAAAACTTGATTATATAAAGTCACTGTCGGAATAAATAAAGTCAAAAATTTTATATATAATGTCGGCGTCGGAATATACAAAGTCAGCCCTGGAATATCCATCCATTTCCCAAAACGTTGAATCCGACCACAGGGTCATGGGGGTCTGCTGGAGACAATCCCAGCCAACACTGGGCACAAGGCAGGAACCAATCCTGGGCAGGGCACATGCCTCATTTTCAAAACATTAACCGAACAGTGTTTTTTTAATTTATTTTTCTGAATACGTTTTTGTTAACTTAGTTCAGTTCAGAGTCGTTTCAATCAATAGATTTTGACTTTCACTTTATATATTCAGGAGAGAGTTTATATACTCCGATGTTGACTTTATATATTTCAGGAATGACTTTATAAATTCTGACGCTAACTTTGTATGTTCAGGTTTTGACTTTATATATTCAGGAATGACTTTACATATTCAAGTTTTGACTTTATATATTCTGACGCCGACTTTATATATTCATAAAATCAATTTATTTGCCTGTTTGGCACCTCATAGTATATATGTGTGTGTGTATGTATGTATGTATGTATGTATGTATGTATGTATGTATGTATGTATGTATGTATGTATGTATGTATGTGTATGTGTATGTGTATGTGTATGTGTATGTGTATGTGTATGTGTGTGTGTGTGTGTGTGTATATATATATATATATATATATATATATATATATATGCCAGCAACACTCATGACAATGACAAAACAATTACATTGTCAATCATGTTACGTTATTATTAAAATGTTTCCTTTTGTTTTTACTTCTCCACTGCCAAGCACGGGTATTTTGCTAGATATAGATATATATAGAGATAGATATATAGATATATATATATAGATATATATATAGATAATAGATATATATATATAGATATATATATAGATAGAGAGATATATAGATATATACTGTAGATATACAGTGGTGTGAAAAACTATTTGCCCCCTTCCTGATTTCTTATTCTTTTGCATGTTTGTCACACAAAATATTTCTGATCATCAAACACATTTAACCATTAGTCAAATATAACACAAGTAAACACAAAATGCAGTTTTTAAATGATGGTTTTATTATTTAGGGAGAAAAAATCCAAACCTACATGGCCCTGTGTGAAAAAGTAATTGCCCTCTGAACCTAATAACTGGTTGGGCCACCCTTAGCAGCAATAACTGCAATCAAGCGCTTATGATAACTTGCAATGAGTCTTTTACTGCGCTCTGGAGGAATTTTGGCCCACTCATCTTTGCAGAATTGTTGTAATTCAGCTTTATTTGAGGGGTTTCTAGCATGAACCGCCTTTTTAAGGTCATGCCATAGCATCTCCATTGGATTAATGTCAGGACTTTGACTAGGCCACTCCAAAGTCTTCATTTTGTTTTTCTTCAGCCATTCAGAGGTGGATTTGCTGGTGTGTTTTGGGTCATTGTCCTGTTGCAGCACCCAAGATCGCTTCAGCTTGAGTTGACGAACAGATGGCCGGACATTCTCCTTCAGGATTTTTGGTAGACAGTAGAATTCATGGTTCCATCTATCACAGCAAGCCTTCCAGGTCCTGAAGCAGCAAAACAACCCCAGACCATCACACTACCACCACCATATTTTACTGTTGGTGTGATGTTCTTTTTCTGAAATGCTGTGTTCCTTTTACGCCAGATGTAACGGACATTTGCCTTCCAAAAGTTCAACTTTTGTCTCATCAGTCCACAAGGTATTTTCCCAAAAGTCTTGGCAATCATTGAGATGTTTCTTAGCAAAATTGAGACAAGCCCTAATGTTCTTTTTGCTTAACAGTGGTTTGCGTCTTGGAAATCTGCCATGCAGGCCGTTTTTGCCCAGTCTCTTTCTTATGGTGGAGTCGTGAACACTGACCTTAATTGAGGCAAGTGAGGCCTGCAGTTCTTTAGACGTTGTCCTGGGGTCTTTTGTGACTTCTCGGATGAGTCGTCTCTGCGCTCTTGGGGTAATTTTGGTCGGCCGGCCACTGCTGGGAAGGTTCACCACTGTTCCATGTTTTTGCCATTTGTGGATAATGGCTCTCACTGTGGTTCGCTGGAGTCCCAAAACTTTAGAAATGGCTTTATAACCTTTACCAGACTGATAGATCTCAATTACTTCTGTTCTCATTTGTTCCTGAATTTCTTTGGATCTTGGCATGATGTCTAGCTTTTGAGGTGCTTTTGGTCTACTTCTCTGTGTCAGGCAGCTCCTATTTAAGTGATTTCTTGATTGAAACGGGTGTGGCAGTAATCAGGCCTGGGGGTGGCTACGGAAATTGAACTCAGGTGTGATACACCACAGTTAGGTTATTTTTTAACAAGGGGCAATTACTTTTTCACACAGGGCCATGTAGGTTTGGATTTTGTTTTCTCCCTAAATGATAAAAACCATCATTTAAAAACTGCATTTTGTGTTTACTTGTGTTATATTTGACTAATGGTTAAATGTGTTTGATGATCAGAAACATTGTGTGACAAACATGCAAAAGAATAAGAAATCAGGAAGGGGGCAAATAGTTTTTCACACCACTGTACGTCCATAGACTGCAGCTCGGTCACCGTGTGAGGCGGTGTTGGGTCCCCCATCCCAACGCCTCCCACGTTGTTGGCTGCCTGCCTATATAAGGCCGTCCGTCGCTCCAGTCTCTACATTCCCTTCCTTGCTTCGCCACGGGATTCACGTCTCCCTGCTGATAACTACAGCCTTTTTATTTAATCCACGGCTTCTCCACTGTTTTATTGTTCATTTATTACGATTATAGTTATTGTTTAGGTATTTTAGACTTCCTTTACATTGTTCAGGTACCCATTTCCTTTATCATTCCAACCGTACCCCCATTAACATGTCTATCGAGGTGATCACCATCAATCAAAGAACTGTCACATACCCAGGGGTTTCCATGCCCGGAGATGGCACCTACCTTTTCCATTCTCTTTGTTACATATTGCACGGCCATATCAGGCTCACTCTTGATATCCGGAGGAACATTGTGTCTTATGTATTGTATGACTGGGACAGGTTCAAGGTGTGGACTGAAGATGGCACAGGAGATAATTATTCTACACTGGAACACTAGAAGAGTGAAATGCTTAAGCCCTTCACCTATGCATCTGCATGTGAGTTGATGGCTGCCGGTGAATTGTTCGGTTGTCGCTTTCAAGTGTACCGAAATGGCCAAATATTTTACGCCTTTTGACAACCGCCAATGCCTCTTAAACATCTTAGATTGACAGGTGACGATTTCAGTAGTGGACACTTTGATGTTTATGAATGTTTAAACTCTCAAAAGCTGGATGTAAAGTTATCGATGAAACCTGTAGTTACTTACAATGCTTGACAGATGCCGAATGTCTCTTCAACACAAGTCCTACAAATACTGTCGTAATTGAAACAAACCATGAAACTCAAACCGATTATGACAGCAGCAATCCAAGCTGTGCGATTTGAAACAAGATTACAGTTCACATGGCCAACTGTACGTTGCATGCTCAAGAGTAAGCTCAACGCACAGCTTGGTCATATTACAACCGGATGGCCGAACTCGCAATGTGGTATACAAAGAGATCCTTAACAAGTAATTATTGGTATATTTTTCCTAAGTTTAAAAAGGTTTATTGGTATATTTTTCCTAAGTTTAAAAAGGTTTAATTTTCTTCTTAATAAAAATTTTAAGGCAGTACTTCGCCGCTGCGAAGCGTGGGTATTTTGCTAATTAATACATAAATAACGGCTTGGAGACTATTACCACAGCAGTGCCAAAATACTGACTTTTTTTTTTTTTGCTGTGTTTCCACATTTTACTGTTACAAATGTCAAACTGTACTTTGGTGGCCTTGAGATGCTTAAAAACAAAAACACCAGCCTCTAATGGAGTGTTCCCAGATTTACTTAGCTTTATATATTCCAGAGACCTTTAAACGTTTTTACACAAACAGACTGTAAATCATTCAGCTCAGTAAAGCTGGGTTATGTAGTTATCAAATCTCTTTTTAATTTGATTTTTGCTTTTTAACAGTATATTAAAAAGAGTAGAAGGAGATTCTATCAGTGCTGTTCTTTTGAAGAAGGTGAGGCATTATGCAGCAATGTAATAAAAAGGGCTGAGTCGGTTCCACCAAAATGGATGTGGAGTGTATTTGGTTTTGATAAAAATAATATAATTTCAAGGAAAGTGCCCCACAATGATGCATCTAACTGATCATTTTGGTAACTGTATCTCTGAAAGATTGAATGATCTAAAAAGGGAGGGGAGGGGTGCGCAGTGCTTTAAAAAAGGAAAGTAGATATTGGGTGTGTTTAAATGAAGAGAGCTGAAGAACATAAAAATGCAGGTTCCAGTTACCAGTTAGGGTGAACCTGCATTCAGTGACAAATTCAAGAGTGCAGCTCACACAAGGGTGGAATGGTTTTAAGATTGTGGGTGGGGTGTTGGAGTACTCCGTACACAGGCATGTCTTTGTACACATGTGAAATAAAATCTTCAGGAGATTACCAAAAAATGCTTTTAATCTAAATTTTTATTTTCCTCACAAAAACATTTTTGAAAATAGGGTGATTTTTTAAAAATACTTTAGTTGTTTGACGCCCTCAATACATGCGCTCAGTTTATTTTCTGTTACATTTGTGTACAAGCATGTATTAAGTTATTTTGTATCTTAAACTGATTCAAATTACATCACCTTCCCAGCATTGTTGTAACCTTTTATAACCTGTCTCAAATAAAGCATCTTTTTTTTACAAATCAACAACATAGACAGCTCCTGTCTAAATAGTTAGTACATTGAATTTTGATCCATATTTTGTAAGCAGGCAGTTCCCAGTTAAATAGCTGGGCACTTTGCATTTACTTGCTACTAAATACACCACAGTCTTGAATGTGTTTTCTAAACCGTGCATCTCATGCCATTTACACATTAGCTCCCTGAACAGACTGAGCTTCTCCAAATAATTCAGTGATCTGTGTTTAGATACAAACTATTTAAAAAGAGCAGTCTTCTTTAAATAACACAGACCCTTACTTTAGCAACATTCTGTCTTTTAGACACTACATTTGCATTCATTAGCCTACTTTTGCATATGAACGCACTACCTTTTATTTAAAAAAAATCATATTTCTTTTCAAGGAATTGTTTTGCTTTTTTTTAGCATGTATAAATGTAATGATTTAAACCATCTTTGTCTATTGCATGGTTGTTGGGGAGCTGGAGCATAATCTGAGAGCATTAATACAAAGCAGGAACAAACTCTAGAGTGGAGTGCCAGTCTGTCAGAGGGCACACTTGCACACAATCTCATACTGACTCACACTAGGTCATCATCCATCTAACGTGCATGCGTTTGAGATGTTGGAAGAAACAATCATACTAAGCAGACAATTCTTTTAACATGTGGCCCTTTACTTTTGGAGCATCAGTTTTACAGAGTTGCCTTACTGTTCCTTCTAAAACTAGTATTTATATCTGTTTCAGTTGGCCTTGGCTTGAGAAAATTATTTTAAGCCCTTGAAATAAATTCTACATAGCCTTTCTCCCAGAAATCTGTTTTTCATCTAGTGAACTTTACTGAATGAAGAATTCAAAGACCTTTTGCAGTCACAATAATGAGTTATATTAATACGTGTGTAGATAACGCACATTAGCTGCCATCAAAGCAAGGCTGAGGTGAAACATAGCTGCTCACTCCTTTTCTGACACCTAGTTTTGGGTCCATAGAATCATTTGTGACAATTTTACAATCTGTTGGTTGGGAGCATGTACTGATAACAGTGCATTGCCGCACTCTCTATGAGCTTAATAAATTTGTTTGGTGCTTACAATACCCATCTCGCCTACCTGTTCTCCAGGTTTGTGCTAAAACAAGTGGAAAAATATTAATCTTCAGCATTAGATACGATGATTTAAATAATTTTACATACCCTTATTATGTTTTCGAATTTGCTACTTTTCTTCTTATATTTGTATGCCCACTTTATTAAGTATAGTATACCAGTCCATTCCACTCATTAGTGATATTTTTAATTATGTCATTATAATTAAGCAGGTTGGCACTAACACATTTTGTGAAAGAGAGGATGTGTGTGTTTTTACAAAGTGATAATGAGCAAAAAACTATTGCTTAGAACATGGCATGAATTGTATTAACTGGACTCAACAGCATATGGCTGAGTAAAAAGGTCATAGCAGCCTAGCTAGAATTGTCACTCAGTCTTTGTACAGGTGCATTGAGTAGGGGTCATTGCTTAAAGAAAAAAAAAGGTGATTCTGTGTGGCCTGAAATTTAAAAAGTGCTGGAGGAAGCTGACAAGATTTCTACAGAGTAAACTATGGAATGCAGTAACTCAGCTTGTTGCAGAGTATACCAGTGGTATAAAAAAAGGCATATCGGAATGCACAACTGTTGGCATATCCCACCGTAGACCAGGTATGGTAGGTGAAGAAGCAAGTCAGTTCCATTCTTGCCATCAAAAAAGTAAGGACTTGGTTGTAGCATGTTAAGGAACATAAACACTGGACACAGGAGGAATGGACAAATAAAATCTGGTCTGTTTAATTCCGATAGAAGAATTTAAAAAAGGGTGAAAACCTATCCTTGTGTTCTTTCTGGTGGATATTACTAGCCAATACATAGCAATGCTATGGTGTGGTGGGTGGTCTCATCATTCACATGAAGTCCCTTGAAACAATATTCAAGTACTGTTGTTGTCCGCTTGGTATTGTTCCATCCGACAAGGCTCGGAATGTACTTTTTCTACAAACATGTTAGTGAATTCCGTATAATCCAAAGGCTCCTCAGCCATGGCATTTTAAACAACTTTAGTTTCAGTCAGATAAGATTGAGTAGGCTAATTTTCAGCAGCTGTAAGAGGAACTGACATTGGCCGGTGCCCCTTTGCCTCATTGTTGATGCCTTTTATACTGTGCACAAATAAATTATTAAGGGAAAATGGGGGAACAACTCCCCATTATGTTCACATCTATTGCCATTGTTTACATAGTACAATGAAATTCTTACTTGCATGTTCCCTCAGACTAATGACGTAACTAGATATCTCAAATAAAGCAGCCATTTAGTTTAATCAAACAAGTGTGTTTAAAGTACACTCCTGAAAAGCTAAAAGAGAGCAAATGTGCTGGCTGGCACTGAGCTCTGCTACATAGCTCTGCTAAGGAGACAAGCTTACAACCACAAAACTCTGGAGTCAAATCCCTACCTTGGCTCACATGCAGTATGACTGAGCAATTTGTTTGGCATGCTGTTTTTGGGATATTATTTTCTATAAATTATGAGATGCATGTTGGTTGGAAGAAAGAGGATTGTTTCCTGTGGCACCAAGGTGAATTAAATGCTGCTTTTCATTAATTTTGAAACACAATTAATTTCTTGTGACAGCAGATTTGTAAAAGAAAGCTTTCTTTTGAACATAGGGACTGCAGTTTAGAATATGCATGTTTTGACAATATATGGTAGTGTGTTGTGACTTGGTGGTGGCAGTGTCACTGGAATAATGGCACTTGGTCAATCTCGCAGTACTTGAATAGAGTTAAAAAACAGAAGAGCTTGAAGAATTTCATATGGAGATGTGAGCATAGAAGCCCCTGGATTTTTTTTAATCCAACTGCTTACACCTTCAATGATTTCAATGATACGAGAATAATGGAACAATCCGTTCATCAACAAAATACCCAGCTGCTGTGTGTTGTTTGGGCCTGGAATGCAAAGCTTTGAGCACTAAGCCAGTTTTAATACAGCAGCAGCAGCAGCAGCACTCTGCTAGAGGCACCACATGTGACCCAAATCCACACTGCAATCCAATGTTAACAGACAGGACCAGCAGAGGAGTGTGGTTGGCATCACAAAGCAGACTTATTGCATCAGCTCATTAAGGAAATTTGCTGGATTATCACTACCTTTTTGTGAGAGCAGTAACTGCATATCATTACTGTGGGTTGCTTATGAGAAATGTAGGATGTTGCATTCTCCTTCTTACCAACCTGCAACCCCTAGACAAATCCCCACCCCCTTCAGTTAACCCACAAGATCAGAGCAATTGTTTTTCTTGATCTTCACTTTGTTATACTGATGTGTTCAGTTCGTTGCATCAAACATGGATACATCATAACTAGCTAGTGATCATCTGCTAATGTGTCCTGCCTTTCTGCATGGATTTAGAAATTGTAAAAGCAATTCCCTACTGTGTGGTCTATAAATAGAAAAGGTGTCTAAGCATTTGTTGCCAAAGACACTACCTGCAAGCTCCCATCTCAATTGTTAAAATCACCAAAACTCATTTCAAGCTCAGAATAATCAACTTAAGACTGATGGCTTCTTTCCACTCTTCTCTTTCTCCATACCTCTTCACACCTTTGATGCAGCAAATATCACACTGGTTATTTCAATAATTTCGTAACCTAGAAATACAGTATGTGCATAGAGAGGGCTAAAATGGGAACTGAAAAATTAGGGCACTTCAGTAGAGTTGCCTGAACACATAAGGAAAATGACGGGGAGTTGCAGGTGTTACTGAGCCCATCATCTTCACTACCTTGGAGCATCTTTTCCTAGATAATAAAACCTAATAGCTAATATCAGTAAGACAGAAATTGACTGCACAAGAGAGTCTTCAAACACTTCTTAAATGCTTCAGAATTCCCCGCTAGATAAGCATTTGATCTGTTATGCTGTATGTTGTAGTAAGAAGGCAGATAAGAGATGTAGACACACATGCTGTGGCACACCCATTCAGATGAAGCTACAAGGGTGGGACATGCGTGCTGACAACTGGTAGACGAGGATTCTGCTTTTAAAAGGAATATAAGAACATGTCACTTTTTTTTTTGTTTCCTAGCACAAACCTGTGTTCACCTTTCTGTTTAGAGGTATGCTAGCAAATGTAATTCTGATTTCACAAGTTAAAACCAATGTCAAAAGAGTTAGTAAGTGGCATTGCTATTATTTGTAAAAGGAGATTGCAGAACAAATAACTAGGTGCATCACACGTCTCTTCATTGCAAACTCATTCCTGAGCTCCATTCATAGCTATTAAAAAACAATTTCATCCAACCATTTTTGTTATCTAGGTTACCCAAGTCAAGGTCTTGTGGAACAGCAGCCCATTCCACCTGAAATGCAGAAATGTATGCATGATACCAGCTCATCATCGGGCACTCTCAGCACCACCGCTTTGGACAGTTAACAAGATGGATGTTAACTATTGTTTCACCATAATTATGCATCTGCATTATTATTATTATTATTTTTGTTGTTGTTTTAGGTCGCCTAGGATTCTCTCACCCTCCTGGGGACAACCCTCTACCCATGAATGGTAAGACAGCTTGTCCATTTCTATTCATATGTTAAATTACTGAAAGTAGTGCTTAGCGATGTGTCAACAGTGTAAGTCCTCAGGGTTGCAACATTTGCCACTTTGAAATACTAATTATAATAATAATAGTGAGGTGTAGAAATTCTTGCTTTACTGCTTCCATGTTTGGAGCTTGGATAGTCTTCTTGGATCTCAACCCTTTCCACTCTACCCTTGATATAAGATTTTACTGTGGCCTTTCAAGTGTCAAAATACCAGGAGGAAAGAAATGAACACTTGGGTAGGTTGTCATGCACCCCATTTCTTGTCTTATTTACTTCTATGAAGCAGGGTACCCACCATCTGTATGAATCCAGAATCTTTGTCAGTTTTTTAAACAGCAGGTCAGATGTGAAGCTGTACTGAAAAATAATGCATTTGGTGACTGTTTCAATTCTTTGTTTTTTCCCCTATTTTACATGCAGCAAGGACATTTGGCAGACGGCGAGGTAAATGTAAATTAAAAAAAAAAAATAGTCTCAGCAGGAAGCGACAGCTTGTTTGATTTTTAAGAAAAACCTAATAACGTGGGTCCTCCTGAGGCTGCAGAAACTTCAATTGATTAGACTGTTTATTTTTTTTTAAGTTCCACAATTGGCATTTAAATAAATCAAATCAGTACTGTGAATGCTTCATAACTGGTGTATCAAAACATGTGATTGCATCCATTTGCACTTGCAGTCAGCTTTATGCATCTTCCTTTGAAAGAAACGTGACATTTCCACTATTGAAATGGCTGTATTGGGAGAACAGTAGTCCATTAACTTTGTTATAGGAGTCATTTTTATTGATGATTATATTGTTGACCTTCACACTAAGGCCCATTTATCTATTAGATTATAAGTTTAGGTTAAGTGGAAGTCACTACAGTTTTAAAGAACCCAGTCTTCTTTGGGTTACTTTATTTTAAGTAGATGTTTGTAGTGTAACAAAGGTTAGCTGACCTCCAGTGCATAAAAAATTGCATTTGCAATATTATTACGTACAGTTCACAGAAAATCTGCCATGTGTACCTTCTAAATGTGAAGCGTTGTGATAAGAATCATAGAATTCCAAGAGTAGTTAGGTAGAGCTAGTGCTAAGCAAGAGAGCGCAAATAGGCTTAATTCAATTGGCTTTTTGTTATTTCTTTTGCTTTCCTCACTAACTAAATTATTTTAGCTACCACGAAATATGTCACAACAGGTTGTGCTAGGCAACAGCTTAGTACATAATAACCATTATAAGGGCTTCCTTGTTGTAAAAGTGTAATGCCAGGCATACACTACAATTTTTAGAAATCTTGAGCAAGCAGCTACGCACACTGCATGATATAATAAGTGTTCATATATGGTTCGATTGGTATGCCATGACGTGGGTGCTTAAACTGTATGTGTACATGGCCCTGATGGATAATTTTACCCATTGAAAAAACAATGTTGGCCCCAGGCTTCTCAAAATGTGAACAAAGAAAAGAGTTGTGTTCCTGACTCGCGTCTTACTGTGCTCGGAAAGTACAAGGATGAGAAAAAATCATAACTGGACGTGCCGATTGTTGAGGTGTGTACAATACAGTCTATCTGTTTTACAAAGAGAATTTGAGGAACATTGTCTATGTAATTTACTGTATTTTGTGTTTATTTTGGGTACTTCCAGTACTTTTCCCAAGATGCTTTTGTCTTTGGCCATTTACTTTTATGTGTGTTGCCATGTTATATTTAGATTTTTGAAATCAAATATGTAAAAATGAGCATGACAACAGCAATATGCAATGTATGATATACTATGGTCTGTGCTGGGCTGGCGCCCCGCCCTGGGTTTGTTTCCTGCCTTGCTCCCTGTGTTGGCTGGGATTGGCTCCAGCAGACCCCTGTGACCCTGTAGTTTTATATAGTGGGTTGGATAATGGATGGATAGGATATACTATGGTTGATACTCAATTTAATTTGACAACATCAGAAAATCTGGTTGTGAGACTGCTCCGACCACAAGACAGCCATCTGAATTTATGATATGACAGAAATGCTTCCAATTGATGATGGCCCAATCGTTGGATGCAATGAGGCATCACGACACCTCTGATGCAGCACATGAAACAATGGCCAATTAAGTTCAAATTCAGGCTTAAACTCGAAAAATCAGGCTTAAAATTGTGCCAAAATCTCACAGTGTATGCCTGGCATAAGGCTCCCTTTAAGTTTGTTACTTTAAATGAATTAGCTGTTATTTGCATTAGAGATGGGTTGTTTTATGCACCATGAGGCATTTCCTTAAGTGCTGTATGCTTTTCATATTTCAGCATTTTTCACAAGCATTTGATGCTAATTTGTTTTTCTGCATGCGTTTTGCATTACAGATCAGTTCCTGCTTCCATTTACTTGTGTTCAGTTAGTTAATTATTGTGTTGATTACTTTGAATGCCATGTTTTATCCATCCAATTTGCATGTCTTTTAAGTCATGTTATTTCTCTGATGTGTGTTGGAATGCATTCTTATCTGAATTGATGCAGATTTGCCTAAGACAGTCTACCTTTGTCCTGTTGCTCAAATATAATGCCAAATATTACAGGTTTGAAGGTGGTATTGCATGAGCTCATGGTGGGGCATGGGTTGGACTAAAGAATAGTCTAAAATAGGGCCTAGTCTGACCAGCCCAACCATATTCGGACATAGAGATACTATGAAAGTGATAAAGAAGAATCCAGCAGTCTGTTTGTGTTGCTAAGTAGCACACAACCTTTTCTATATTGCTCTACACCTAATCCCAATACTCGACACAATACAGTACATTTATTTATATAGTTGTCCCCTTTGCACAGACAGGATGAGTGATTTACATAGAATAGCACACAGTGACTAGGTGGTGTGAATTGAACCTACCAATTCTTGTTTCCTGTGCAGCCCTTTTAAGTGGTGGGCCATTCTACCAGTCATTTCACAAAAGTGAAGCAAGGACAGAGATCTGTTGACTCCTTTCTTTTGTTCTCTGGTTGAAAAATAAGTTCAATACATGTTTAAATGTTTGTGCTTTAACTGAATTGTCTGGGCACTGAATTCCAGAGGTTATCATATCTCTAATTAAAGACGTTCATTTCTCTGTCCTGAATCTGCCCTTCGTCTGCTTCTTCTTATCAGACTTTGTGTGGCTGGCAGTTTCCTGAAGGAAACACTTTGGACAGTTTATCATGTTTTTGCCTTTCAGGAATGTTCAGGCTTTCCATATTAATTAATTTGTAATTGTTGTGCCGTAGACTTTTAGAGTAAAGGCAGGACGTTTGAGATTTATTTTACCAAATTTTGGGTTTAATTAGCTATAAGCCATAATCAGCAAAATGAAAAGAAATAAAAGCTTGAAATATATTGATATATTGTATATACTGTATAATACACTTTTCGATGACATTCTAATTTTTTGAGATGCACCTGTACATGTTTTCAAAGCAAGAAAGGTAAAAGTGCTTTGTCTCTTCTTTGGAATGTTGTTCATCATTTAATTAGCAAAGTGGGCTACTGGTGCACAGGGTCCAAACTGCAAATTACAAGGCTGCTGGATCAGGCTCCAACACTAAAATCACTGTGCGATCTTCAATAAATCACTTTTTTGGCAGTGCTACTATAGTCATTGAAAATCGAGGAACCAGTGTACTGTGCATTTTGTAATTTGTAAAGAAATTGGATTATATTAAAAAATTGGCTAAAATTTTTACAGAAATTTGGTTTTATTAAAGAACTGGCTAGATGTGAATGCATTAAAGAAATGATGTCTGGACCTAAATTCACCATTTAGAAAAGTGTATAGTAGAATAGGGCCAGCTTATAATGGAATAGACGGAACAACCATGTAAATGAGCTGCCACTTCCTGATAGTCTTTCTATCAGTAGTACAGTACATCCTGTACACATTACTAGGAATGATATAAACTCAATTGGCTATAACACCCTCTAGGTAGAAATGTTGTTTGCTATAGAAACTTCAGCAAATTGTGTCATCCAGTCAAACCGGAATAGCAGCACTTCTGCCACAGTAGTGTTCATATCAAATGACAGGGAATACCTCGGCAGTAGATAACTGCTTATAACATCTGGGATTGTGGTTGTGCCTCTTTCCAATTCTGAAATTTTTTTCTGCATAATGGGTCAGATTCTGAGACTTTCTTACTGCTTGTTTTGTTTAAACCTCCCCTGACCCAACATGTCATCTCCTTGCTTTATTTTTCCCATGTGTCTCCCTCTTATCACTAAAAAAAGTTCCCCTTCTCTCCCCTTCTGTACCATCCTATTTTATTTGCCTTTTCTTAAATAGCCTTACAAAATAGCCAGCCATCATGAAGGTACTGATTTTGAATACAGTTTTAAGACTTTCTGATTTGAATTGGTTTCAGTAATTCTTTGGTATACCCTACCAAGTTCTGTAAAGTTATGCCAAGAATGTTACCTTTTTAGTTTGAAATGGTGTTTCTGCCATGGAAAAATGCAGACCTAATGCTTGGTTAAATACTGGATGATTATCCTGTTTGCATTCACCATCCACATGCTTAGGAGCACAGGACTGTCTGTTTGCTATATTCACACTGCCAGGTATTAGCATTGACTTCATGCATGTAGTGCCATACCTTTGATACTGTATTATAAAGGAGATACTTCATTTTTCTTGTTTGGCGTTCTGGTTAAAATATTTGACTAATAAGCATAGGATTTCTGCTTCAGGTCACCATGTGCTGACATAATGCAAGATCTTAAATAAATAACTTAATCTACCTATGCTGCATTTGTAAAGAACATACACTGTATATAAATAATTGGACTAAACCTATATAAGAAAAGTAAAGCATACTGAGGTAGTGTTAACTGTTGTAAAGCACAGTATAAGAAAGAGTTTTGTTGCTTTTTAGTTGATCCTAGTTCACTTCACGTTTGCGTCATGCTGGACACTTGGTAGCTCAGTTCTCTCAGTCATTTGCTTGAACTGTCAAGGCAGTTGAGTGAGGTTATGCTTATTTGGCAGGCTGTGGGTGCCAAAACTTCTTTTCAGAGTGAGAGTAGTTATTGGATCAGGCTTTCCTTTTTTAGCGTGGCCCATAACTCCTGTGAGATCCTGTGGCAATTTAATGTGACTGTTTTGTAACAGGTGGAGATTAACTGTGGTGGTTTTCACTCATTTGTGTCCTTGTTAGAAGTGGCTAAATTTGTTATTTCTGTGAGTAAAAAATATCTTGAAAACGTATTTTAGTAGTATCTTCAAAATGTCGGTGACAGTCCTGAATACATATTGCTTTTTATTTTGTATAAGGTCATTCCTCCTTGTTTCCCATGGAAGATGGCTTTCCAGATGATGACCGAGCAGAACAGGGTCTCGCCAGCTTGGGTTCTCCCCACTGCTTCCCCCATCAGAATGGAGAGCGAGTGGAACGTTATTCCCGCAAAGTCTTTGTGGGAGGCCTGCCTCCAGATATCGATGAAGGTATTCCAGTTAAACACATGTTTATATGTGACTTTGATGAATGGTGGAGTTTGCAGACAACTCTATAAACAGGTGAAAGGGATAATTGCACTTGAAGAGGATTAAACGGACCATTCATAGGGTTGAAACTTGTTGTGAATTCATGAAACGCTGAGTTATTGAACTTTCGTTATTATGATACATTTATTTACTGCTTACAGAACTTAAAGAACTTTAATTATAGAGAGTAGTATGCTGTGGTGTTAAACCACAAGTCAAAGATTATAAAACAGATATTCCCTTCCACCGTTACATTTTTAGCTTAGCCAATGTGTTCTCTATCTCTTTGCTTTCAGATGAGATCACAGCAAGTTTTCGACGATTTGGTCACCTGTTTGTTGACTGGCCTCATAAGGCAGAAAGCAAGTCATATTTTCCACCAAAAGGTGAGTTCCAAATAAAACAATGTTTTATTGTATCCATAGCATTACATAGATGTGTCTGGGGCAGTTGAAATGCACTTTGCTATTTGAATTAATGTCAACAGTTGTGGAAGAAGTACATCTGTTAACTGAGATTGCCTGTGTTGCAGGGTATGCATTTCTTCTTTTTCAAGATGAGAGCTCAGTACAGGCGCTCATTGATGCTTGTATAGAGGAAGATGGCAAGCTCTATTTGTGCGTGTCAAGTCCTACTATTAAAGATAAACCCGTAAGTACACACGTATCAATATGTAAAGTTATTCATTTTTACTTTTCATTTATCACATGGTGGTCCTTTTCAGTTCCTATAGGTGCCAGCGCCCCTGCTCCAACAGATGGTGGTAATGATTGTCACTCTGTTAGCTATGAAATCTGTGCCACAAAGGTACATTTCAGATAGGACGAACCTGATGGCATTCACAGTAAATGCCCAAATCACACGACCTGGGTTCTCCCCAGTATGAAGCATAAGCAAATCTCCATTGTGACCTTTCTGGATTGTTAAATCCAATTCTTTGATTTCAGGTTAGCTAGAAAGCAGGCTAATTTCAATGGTGTGTTCTACAAAAGCATTTTCTACATGGGCAGCTTGACCTTGACAGTGTCTATGAACATAGGATTGAGTGTTAAATCAGGAGCGTTGTTTGTGCAATTGGGCCTTTCCAGTTGTGATAGTGAAACAAATTTAGGCATAGTACATTTGTCCAACTCAGGCGGAATTAACCTAACTGAAAGAATGCACAACCTTGAGGGTGACATTTGCAATTAATAATTAATGACTATCACAGAAATCCAATGACAATACATTATTTGAACTCATTTCAGACCCCCATTAGGAAATAATGCTACCTACTAATAAAAAACAATTTCTAGGAGAAGCACTGAATTAATATTTCTGTTTGATCGCTTTATCAGTTTTAATGAACGTTGAAACAAAGGCAGATCCAGTGCCATTTCCAGCTTCACTGTGGATGCAAAGCAAGGAGTAATTCATTGAGAGATGCCAGTCCATTATTGATTACACTGAAGCACATGACCACACTGACTCAAACCAGCTCAGTTTGGAGACACTAATTAGTGAAATGTTTTATTCAGTTTCCACCCAGGATTTTAAAGAATATGGACCTGGAGTATAAATTCACTGCCACATGTTGCTTTCATGGTACCCATTCTTTAGATCTCTGGACTAAAATACAATACAAATTAAAAATCTTTTTTAGTCTAATACTAGCTGAAATACCCTGCATTGCCTGGGAGGCAAATTTTTTTTTTTTTAAATTGTTTGAGAAAAATATAATTAAAATAAATTAACAAACAATGAAGATTCACTAATGTGCTTGTCTCACGGTCTTGTTATATATATTATCATCCACTTGATACTCGGAACTGGTTGTTCAGAGTGTCAGCTGGATGATAACATGCATAGAAGATTGCAAGATCACCCCCACCCTACCCAGAAGGGAGTGGGTTGGGTTGATTTCACCCTACAGTATTTTTAGTCGACCAATGAGAAACATGTGTAGCAGGTTTCATGAAAATCGCTCCAGTCGTTCGGAAGTGATGCTGGAATATACATGCATACACACATTGACTTTTATATATATATATATATATATATATATATAGATATAGATATAGATATAGATATAGATATAGATATAGATATAGATATAGATAGATATATATATATATATATAGATATAGAGATAGATAGATAGATGCATATTGCAACTGGAGGACCCAGACAAATATAGGCAGTGGGAAAGCATGCAAGCTCCATAGCAAGATACATTGCAGCTCAGAGGAGTACATTAAAACATTAGAATAATCTAGATGAGATCAGGCCATTCAACCCAACAAAGCTCTCTATCCCTATCCATTTAATTCTTCAAAAAAATCAAGCCCAGTTTTGAAACTCTCTAAAGTCTTATTTGCCTTCTTTAATGTCTTCTGAACACTGTCCAGAAGTTGATTGCATTGATAGAGTCCACTACGACTCCTAATTACTTGTCATAAGGTGTATTCTCGATTTTCAAACCTCCCATTATGTATTCAAACCTAACATTTTTACTTCCTATGTGTAATACTTTACATTTACTGTCATTAAATTTTGTCTGCCACAAATCTACCCAAACCTGCTGTCCAAGTCCACCTGTAATGATTTAATGGATTCCAAATTATCTGCCAAGTTACCTATCTTGGTTTCTTCTGCAAACCTAACCAGCTTGTTACTTGTATTACTATCTAAATCATATATATATAATATATATATATATATATATATATATATATATATATATATATATATATATATATATATATATATATATAATATATATTAAAAATAGCAGCGGCCCTACCACCGAGCCCTGAGGAACAGCACTCTTAACATCAGCCAATTCTGATAAGGTTCCTCGCATCATCACCGTCTGTTTCCTATTTCTGAGCCAATTCAGCACCCATCTACAAACGTCACGCTGGACTCCCATTTCTTTTAGTTTAATGCCCAACCTCTCATGTGGCACCTTATCAAATGCTTTCTGAAAGTCAAGATAAATAATATCATAAGCTCCACTTTGATCATATCCTTTTGTTGCTTCCACATAGAATTCCAGCATGTTAGTAAAAAATGACCTCCCTCTTCTGAACCCATCCTGAGTCTTCAGAAAAACTCCAGTACTTGCCATGTGTTGCTCATTCTTATCCTTAGTAATTCCTTCCATTAATTTTCCTTTGATGCATGCTAAGCTTACTGGCCTATAGTTGCTTAGATCTCCCTGGTCACCCTTTATATATAACGGGATATTTGCCATTTTCCAGTCCTTTGGAATCCCCCCAGTGGGCAGTGACTTCCTAAAAATGTGTGTCAAGGAATATATATATGCACTCGCTAGCCTCCTTAAGAACTAGAGGGTAAATATTACCTGGACCTGGTGATTTGTTTGATTTCAGCCTATTTAATCTGTGCAGTACTGTTTTTTCCCCCTACAATTTCCACATCCTTCAGGGTCTCCTTAGTAGTCCCATTTACTGATGAGAGGTTATCTACTTCCTCACTTGTGAAGACCTCAGAAAAATGCAAGTTTAGAGCATCCACTCCTATTCCTGATGCACTTCACTTCCTCCTTGACTGTTCTTTTACTACTAAAATACTAAAAGAATTCCTTAGGCTCATCTTTCTCCTAACTGCTATATTCCTCTCCAGCTGCCTTTTAGCCACCCTAAAATATTCTTCTTAATGGTTGCTATCATGTTCTCATACACCCTACAGTTCAATTTGGAGTTAGTAGTCTCATACGCTTTATATAGCTGTTTTTTCCTTTGCAGCTTCTTTTTTTAACTGTGTGGAGTTTTTTTTGTTTTTTTTTTAATTTTCTATTAATTCCAAATTTAGGTATGTACCTTTCCTGCGTTACATGTACACCATTCTTAAACTTGCTCCACTGTTTCTCGACTGTCTCCACACTCTTGGACTTCCTGTATCTGTTCAAAATTTGCCCTACCAAAATTAAACTTAACAAGTTTAGTCATTGCCTTATATTATGGTCACTTGACCCTAGTGATTCAATCACCTCTACACCTTCAATTCTATCCTGATTATTTCAAAATACTAAATCCAGGCAACCTCTGATTACTTCTAAAAGCTCTTGTATTCTGCTATTTCCAAGGTTATCCCAGTTAATATTTGGATAATTAAAGTCCCAAATGACTATAATATCCCCTTGTAAACTTGCCCTTTTTTAATATTACTTAAAAGATGACTGTTAGAATTACTCTCTGCACTGGTTTGTCTATACCATACTCCTGAAAAAAGGCCTCTTTCCAAAATGCTTTCCATGCGAGGCCACATGTCTTCACTAAGATGGGGCTCATCACCCAACTGCAGAGGACTTGCATTTAAATTCTCTTCGACATAAACAGCAACCCCACCTCCATTTCTGTTCTGTCTATCCCTTCTAAAAAAACGTGTATCCCTCTAGGTTATATCCATCCCCATCTTTGTTATTTAGCCAGGTTTTTGTTACTGCAAGCTATTTTTAATGTCTTACTCCTTCTACATTTAAATGTTGGGTTAGAATTTACATTACTACACATTTTTACTTCTGCACTGTTTGTTCCTCCATGTATAGTTCTAAATCTAGCCTGTCCTAAACTCCCTGCCTCCCATTCCCTAGTTTAAGCAATAAGCGAGTAACATACTCATACTAACCCTAACCCTCCCCAATACATCGGTGCCCCTGCAGTTCAGATGTAACCCATCACAGCAGAACAGGTCCTGTCTGTTCCAAGGAGTTCTAATTTGAGCCATGTGTTAAGCCTTCTAATCTCCTCAGTCTTACTTGGATTGGCATGTGGCACAGGCAGAACTTTAGAGAAGACTACTTGCTCTTCAGCCTGGCACTGAACTCTTCAAATTTGGATTGCAGAACTGACAAACTACCCTTATGTATGTCATTTGTTCTAACATAGACAATGACAACTGGATCCACCCCCACTCTGGCCAAGAGCCTATCCACCCTTCCAGGGAGGCCTAAAACTTGTACTGTAATTGCTGATGTCTTATTTTTAATTTTAACCTTCCACCATTATACACTAAAAATTAATGACATTCGAGCTAGTAGGTATATATACAGGCATTGGCAGGGATTATAGATAGATTTACACAATAATGGCACAAAGGAATATGTTACCAACGTTCTAAGTTATATATATACACTTGTACAGAGACGCAAAAATTGTATGACTTTTTATTTATGGCTTTTAATATTTTGGCTGTTTTGGAAAATTACTTACATTTACATTTTTTTCCTTATGTATTGTTGCTTCCACTTCCCTGGTAGATATAGGGTGTTTCTGGACACAAAGAGTTGTACAGCTAGGAGGTCAACTGTATTTGTTTACCATAAAAAGTAGATTAATATTCACTGCTGGAGGTTGATGTCAGAGTGAAGACTTTTTTTATACTGCATTGTTGGCTATTGTGAAGGGCTAAGTGATAATTTGCAGACTCTAATGGTACACCTGTATTTTCCATTTCCCTTCAGGTTCAGATCCGCCCATGGAATCTAAATGATAGTGATTTTGTGATGGATGGCTCACAGCCTCTGGATCCAAGAAAGACCATTTTCGTTGGTGGTGTTCCACGTCCACTACGTGCTGGTAATTTGTTTTTGTTTTGCTGAATACAAGAGGACTGCACATTAAAATGTTGTGTATTAAAAGCAAAGCACTCCAAATTGTACTAGAAACTTTTTTCCCCAGAAGTGGGAGCATAATAAACAATTCTACTGAATTTTAATATTAAAGGTGAAACATCTCTAAACTATCACTTAAAAAGAAATTATTCTCAGTTTTTATTTGTTTTTACTATAAATATACATAATTGTTGAAATAGTTTACATTTAAAAGGCCTAAAATAAAACATTGTGTGTGTGTGTGTGTGTGTGTATATGTATGTGTGTATATATATATATATATATATATATATATATATATATATATATATATATATATATATATATATATATATATTTAAATGTTTGATTATGTGTATAATGTAAGAGAATTCTTTGTGTGTTTGGATTACTTGTCTGTTACTCTTATTTTTGTAATTATGAGCATATATGTAGTGAAATGCATCATAACTCATTTGAATTGTATGTCTTTTATGTTGACCTTTTGAAATGCCCCTCACGGTTGCTTATGTAGCAGCTTGTTTGAGCCTTTGATTGGTTGTGTTAGTTTGTGGAGAGAGGCCCATTTCCTGTTTAGCAGATGGATGCCTCTTCTACAGCCCAACCACACATTTGAGAGGGGGGATCTGTGTACTGTACTCAAGGCAAAGCCTTGTTTGTGCTATAGTTTATTAATACTATGAATTTGTCTTTTCTGAAGCTGAACACTTTGATTATGTACAGTAAATAAGAGATGGGTGTTGATGTTAAAAGAGGGAAGTGATTTAACTCGGCATGTCAGCTTTGGAAAGTTACTAATATTTGACTTTCTGTCATGAATGAGCAATGCAGCCCTCAACTGTGTAGGGTTATATAAGTACTGTCTGACCAGGTTTAGATTCATGGCTTCTATCATGTCTTGCTACTGTCAATAACTGTTTAGTGGGAGAGCATATGTGCTGTTGTGGTGTATTTGTGAACATGCATCAGTCCAAGGTGACTTTGTGTGTGTGTGGATGAGTATAGGTCAGTGGTGTTTGTGGATACAAATCATATAGTGTGTAGCATAAGTTGTGCACACCATGTCTGAATGGTAAATATATGAGTTTAGGAACCTGTGTTCTTTACATTTTGTTATGTCTCATGTACATATATGTATATGCTGGTAGATTTGGCTTGAGCACTGTACTTCATTCCTTATTTTGTGTCCATCACAGTGGAGCTGGCCATGATAATGGACAGGCTGTATGGAGGAGTGTGCTATGCAGGAATTGACACAGACCCAGAGCTCAAGTACCCCAAAGGAGCCGGGCGTGTTGCCTTTTCTAATCAACAGAGCTACATTGCTGCTATCAGTGCCCGCTTTGTGCAGCTGCAGCACGGAGAAATCGATAAACGGGTAAGTGAGATGGGTGCTTCCGTGGAAAGTTGACTCATAATTTTATCATAATTGGTCTTTTCTGTTTTTCTGATGAATTGCTTACAAGATATTTTGACGTTGCTGTGCTTGAGTTGTTCTGTCCTGAAATTCATAAAAATGCAGGTTACCACCTACACGCCCCATGTTTTATGCTGTTGTCACCTTAGAAACTCTGGTCAAGACAAGTAAATATACACTTAATACTTGATGTCAACCCCAGTTCTTATTTAACTCTTTGAGGGCTGAATATTTTTGCCGAAAATCAGTTTCTGAAAAGCAACGGTTTCACACAGAAATCGAGATAAGACGTCTGTTGCTGCGTGCTGTGGCTGCCAGTTTGCGAAGAATGTGCAGCAGGTTTGCTGCCAGGTTGTTTTTGCGTGGCTGGGGCAGCAGTGGCCACAGTGGCAGTGCATTGCAATGTGGTTTCTACCTCGTATCATTGTTAAGTGGCAGTTCTACCTGGTGAATATGGTCAGTGCCACGATTAGCTGGGGACCAATCAGCTGAAGCTGGAACCTCACATTCGTTTTCAATCACTTGTATCAAAATTAGAATCCAACAAGTCGTAGTCCAGTTCAGAGATAATAGGCAAAATGTCGTCTGCGGAGCATTTCGCTTTACGCATTCGCTTTGATCTCTCGCCAGATCTTAGTACCATTTTTGCCGCTGTTTGCGCCTTGCTACTCACAAAAGCACAGGACCTCTCGTCGGACCAATGAATCTAACGTTTCTTCAGACAAGGAGAGTCCAATTAAAACATAACAGTTGGTTTTGTCACAGTTTACAGTTGATTACCATTCTTCTTTTTGACAAAAGTCGACATCAGCCCTGAAAGAGTTAAATGGCTGTCAGATGTAAATCATGCTGGAATATTTGTCTGTATAGCATCACTGATTTAACTTTCCAGTTTTTGTATGGTTAATTCATTGTGTTTGTTGCCATAGTTGTGATTGCTAGATTATTCTTTGCTTGGCAGGGTTTTCAGCTTTTTCGTCTTTCCAATACAATGTTTTTCTATGCAGCTTGTGACAATGCCTCTATCTGGAATGTGTTGTTCTGGCTCTTAATTAGCACAGAAAGGAGTTTACTATCAGCTGTGTTGATAGGTAGCTTGTATTCTGTCACTGTACATACCTGTGACGATGTGGGTTCTGGCTCCACACTCCCTTTGATGTTTGGGAACCCTTGAACCCAACACCGTCGATAATGTAACCGAAAGTGAGCTAGTCAATGGAGGCAAATTGAGCATCTGAGCAAGGGGATGGTTGAAAGTACAAAAGTGCTTTTATTAAAACAGTGTTCATAAATAGTGCAGTTCTTCCAAATTCATTAAATAAATAATCCATAAAAAGAACGTGGGGTAAAACCAATAAATAAACACAACAATCCTTTAAAAACGAAGGTTAAAATCTTCTCTGTGGAAGCAATCTTAAAACACTAACACAATCCGTGCCTATTTTCTGTATGCGTCTCACCTGCTTATCCTGTACGGGCTTAGCAGCAGGCAAGACGCTCTCTGCAGCTGCCCTCCTCAAACACACGCAAGACTGGAGACCTCCCGATCCCTGGCTTCGGTTTGGCTCTCATCCCAGCCTCGAGACTTGGACTCCTTGGTCTCCAGGACGCTCACACCAAGGACTGCCACTCCAAGCCTCCCGACTTCCGCTGCCTTTCTGCGGCCTTCTGCGGCTCGTCGCTTTCACCTTGGTCACTCCCGCTACCTGCTCGCCAGCGGAGCGACATCTACACAAACACCTGGGTGTCGGCCTAACACCCAGCTTCCTCGCAGCTGCCCACGAGCGCCGATCGCGAGCTCACCACACGCCGCGTGTCCGTCTCTCTCCTGCACCGCTTGCTTCCACGCTCCCTGTAACCTCCGTCCTCTCTTTCCTTTCCTTTTTCTCTCCGATCGTTTTTTTTCACCTCTTCCCGAACGTTTCTTTTCTTTTTCTTCTAAAACCGACTCGCGCTTTTTTTTTAAAATGACGAGGGCCACAGCAGTGCAGCATTAGCCGCGGGACAACATGAATGTGGGCAGTTCCTCACCTGTGCACTAGGTGAGAAACGCCCACACCCTACGGATCGTCCCACGGCCCACTATGGCCCAACGTCCCTCGCTAAGCCGCGAGCACAATGATTATTTATTTAAAAATCAATGGCCTTTTCTCCACGAGCTGTGGACCCATAACACCACAATACCCTCTTGTGTTGTTTCTTCTGTCTACCGCTCATCATAGTTTATTCTTTCTTATGCTGCCAGTGTGGATGGTTGCCGCATTCTGATTTCATGTTATTCTTTTGGATATGGCAATGCATTATAAAAGCATTTGTTGTGCTGCTTTTTTATATTTCATCACAGTAATGTCAGTTTTCAGTGGACTGGGTCACTTTTTTTTACTTGAAATCCTCCCAAAGTGAGCTACCTTTACTAATCTTCCTTTTTGCTGACATCAGTGTCTAGTCTTGTTCTGGATGTATAATGAAGTGCTATATAGTTTAAATACTGATCTTCTCTATCTTTGTAAATTAAAAAGATTTAGTTAATTGTAATTAATTAATTGTAAATTTAAAAGATTTAATCAGGCCTAGCAACCTAGCAAGGCAATTAAATTTAAAAGTCCACATAAGAAGTCATTGAATAATTGCTAATAAATATTTGATTTAAATGATTCAATGTTATTCAAACAACATTAAATTGTTAACATTCATAATGCCTTGTAGATCACCCTCTCATTCCTGCAACTTAATAGTTACACAAATGTCTTGAATGCTTCAGTGCAATAAAGGCTGTGTTCCATGCTGCAAGCAGTTCATGTTTAAATGTTTCTGAGTGGAAGCCAGCAAAGACACTGCTGTTTTACTTCTCTGGTGTCTAGTAAGGCAAAGTGGTTTATCTGACTGCAAGTCTCTACAGAGTGCTTACTCCTTTATCATACAGTTACAGCATGCAAACTTGCTTGCCATGCTTTGTGTAGCATGTCTCAACGCACTTTCTGCTGACCTATTAATGACTGAGATTTGTGCAAGTTTCTGTTTTGCAGTTTGAGGTTTTATAGACCAGTGGTCCCCAAACTTTTTGACACCAAGGACTGCTTTACTAAAAGCTCATTTTTCCGGGGCAGGGGGGATTTTTAGGGGCGGGGTCGTTGGACAGTTTTATACACAATTTACATTACATTTCTATTATTAAGTTATAATAGCGTAATAGAAATTAAACAGCTTACCATAATACAGAATCAGGGGAGTCCTGCACTTGTTTTCCTGCAACCAGAAGATGCCATCTCGGGATGATGGAAGACATTGACATGCGAAGTGTGTTGCGTATATTCAGTTTACTCAATAATCTCGTTTTGGTTGCTGTCACTGCAGAAAACGCTGCCTCACAAAGATAGGATGTTGGAAATGGAAGCAGCTTTAAATAGTTTCTTTCGTGTTAATTTTAATTTCCTCCTGCCTACAAATTATGCTGATGAGAATTTTTCTCAGCATTTCCTTGAATGTGGAAGTACGTTGTGGGCAGCACAGTTCTCAATCAGAAGCCGAATAATCATCTTCTTCATATTGTGAGGTTTCTGAACTATTTTGGGATAAAAACGGGAACGTCACACTGAAGTCCATCCTGAAGCGCGATTGCATCATCTGTGTAAGATTGTTTGTCCATTGCCGGGGCAGGGAAACAGCAGGCTAACAGTGTGTTGTCCCGTTGACAGAGGTCCCAAGTGAGTTTAAAAACCACACATTTTCTTGAATGAGTGCCGTATTAATAGGAATATTTCTTGAAGGAGCATCACTGAACCACATAAAAACGGCTTTTTCGCTGTCTTCAAATGCAGCAGTTCGCATACGTTTGCAACCCAAGATTTGTCTTCTTTTTTGCAAATAACAAAGACATATGCATTGCATTTGTCATTCCAACAGATTGCACATCACAAACATTAACACTGTTATCGTTTTTTTGTGTCTGCTGTTTCTATAGAAGGGTGACAATGAGCTAAATTCTGATGGATGTTTTTCAAATGTTGACGAGCAATAAGCAAAAGGTATCACTGAAATCCGCAAAAAAAAAAAACAGTACGAGGAAGGTTAGAAGAAAGAACATTTTTTTTACAATGTTTCTGTTCGGGGATCATTGTGCAAATGTGCACAGCTGAGCTGCAACCACAGAACTAACTGCTCTGTGGATGATTCATTCAAGCATTTCAAGGTCACTTTGTTGTAATGAAAGTATCTGCTGCTGAATGTACTTCGTAGTAATGAGATTTCTATAGACTCGTGTCATATGGGGAAACTGTTAGAAACATAAAAATACTTTGTTGTAATACTCTCTCACCTCGGTCTTTCTCCCCTCTCTGTGCTGCTGCAAAGCCCCGCCCACCTACCATTCTGAAAAGTGTCCTCCGTGAAGGGGGCAGTCTTTTTTCTGTAGCCCTTCACTGAGTGAATCTGTCAGACGGGTTGGGGACCCCTGTTGTAGACGTCCATTAAACTGGATTAACTCTGCCTAAGTGACAAGAACACACTGTGCAGGCTTAGCAAACTGAAACTTCAACAGCTCACTGAAAACAATTGAGTGGACTTCCTCCTAATGTCTGATGTAGGGAGGCAGAGCAGTGCTTTATTGAGTCATAATTGTTGATTGTTAAAATTCTTTTTAACACACAAAGTGCATGTGTTATTTTTTTATTACATAGTCAGTAGCTCATGTACACAATACCAAATATAAGTATGATGCTGATAATCTGGATGAAATGGGACATACTTTGTAAAATACACTTACTATGAAAAATACATATGTGACTCCTTAGTACTTTATACGTTACAACTTCCAGTGTTGTGAGTGACACAGTGACTAACATTGCTACCTGTCAGATAAAACAGCCTGCATTTGAACCCCACACATAGTTGACGTCATTGTGGAGTCTGCATGTTTTCTCATTGTCTGTATTAATTTTTCCTTATTTGTTCCTCTCATGTATCAAAGATATGTGCCTCGTGAATGTAGGAGTATTTGTGGGTGGGTCTCACGATGAACCAACATCCTGTACAGGGATGGTTATAACCTTTAAAATAGGGATAAATATACAGTACAATGGGTTAGATGCCATTTCATGAAGCTAATTGAGATTGGTTTGAGAATACTGATATTCAATATTGTATCCAGAATCATTATAAAATTAAGCTGCATCTAAAGATGTATTCAAATTAATGCTGGCAGCAAAAAAAACATTAAGTATTTTATGCAAAAAAATCCTGAATAGTATGCATGTAAATTCTATACGTCTTGCAAAATTGCAAAATCTAAACTAGGAGCATTGGAAATTTGCTTTATTTTTGGTAGTGCTTTAATATATTTTCAATATTCCATACAAAATTTTTTCCTGTAATTTAGTATTACATTTATTGTCTTTAAACACACAAATCAGCCACAACATTAAAACCACCTGTCTAATATTAAGTCCTGCTCTTGCTGCCAAAACAGCTCT